>NC_056737.1:1929653399-1929750349 GCF_019279795.1 Protopterus annectens | reverse complement strand
ATGAAAGAAATGCTGAGTGACCAAAACTTATGAGTTTTTAACTTCAGAAGAGATTAAGGCATCATACAGCAACTGATACAAGCCTTGACCTGCACTTTATGATGATAGTTTAACAGATAACTTGTTTGACTATTTATAGACACCTTCCCCACACTTGCCTAAATTCTTTGGAATCCCTAATCCACATAAAAGTAGAGAAAACCCTCTTTACAGGTCAGTGGTTGCCAGAAGGGGGTCCCTGACCGAAGCTACTGTCATCTACATGGATTTTTTGTTACAACCTCTGGCTGAGAACATCATCTCACTCATAAGACTCTGATTTTTAAGGAAAATAAAAAAGTTAGTTGATGCTGATAGTATTTTATTAAAAACAGTTGTTGAATCATATACTGTACTTCCAAATAATTATTGTATTGAAACGGTGATTGTGATTTTTTGAGGAAAAACAACAATGGCACACTAGCACATCATGAAATAACAGGTTAACTTTTAGATATGGTGCTTAGGTACAATTTCTTTACCTTTAATGGAAAGTATTATAAACAAAAGACTGGTATAGCCATGGGGGCAGCTATGGCCCCTAGCCTAGCCAATATAACCCTAGGCAAGTGGGTGGAGGATTATGTTTATAACAGAGAATAGATGTAACACATTATGGTATATCTGCATTTTATTGACGATATTTTTATTGTGTGGAAAGAGGTGGTGCTAAATTAGAAGATTTTCAGCTGTCTGAATCAAATCACCAGCTTTCTGCGTTTCACCTCTTCCCCCAGCCTCACTTCGTCAGTCTTCTTAGATATGCAGATTACTGAAGACTTGGACCAAGGTAAAAATTAACACAGATCTTTACAGCAAACCTACCAGAGTAAATCTGCTGCTACATAAGAGTCTCCATCCCACTAGGAGAAAATATAACATTATATGTTAAGTTGTCTATCTCGCCTTCATTCTTGCTGGTTGGGGTTCGGAGCTGATCCTCTGCTCCAACTCGACCATCTTCAATAGCTGGAGAGCTACTTACTGGCTTGAGGCCCCCCTATATCCTATGATGCCTGGCGCTAGATACCCAGATCTCGTTTTCCGCTTCTGCTGCGATGTTGCTTTTACTGGCTCATGTCATATTTTTCATTTTTATTGTTAGTATAAAAAAATATTTTTATATTATAGTTGGTGTTTAGAATAGTTTGTGTACTTACAGTAGTTATAGTTCTCTATTTGTATTTAGCCTTTTTCCCTTGAAAACTAGTTTTCTTGTTAGTCCCCCCCCCCCCATTTCTTTTCTTAAAGGTAGCCGTTTTAGTTGGAGGCTAATCCTAGTTTCCTTTTTTTTTTTTTTTTTTTTTTCTTTCATGTAGTAGTTTTTTATTAGAAATTGTGGTAAATTAGTATGTCTATTTACCTTTTCTTGGCTAATAGTGTGTGTGCTGTTAGGGTGTGGTAACTTGTGTTGAGTGTGTGTGTTTTTACTAGTTACCTACTTCCCTTTTCTTACTTTTTCTCTGTAATTGATATTTCTTTTTACAGAAATGTCTAAAGATATGAAAGTATGTGGATTCAAGAAGTGTGACTCATGCTGTCAGAAGATGTCACTGACAGATGGTCACACTTCTTGTGTGTACTGTTTGGGCGCCCTACACCTGCAGGACTTTTGTTCGGTGTGTCATGCCTTTAGGCCAAGAGTCCTGCAGGAGCGTAGGAATAAGCTAATCCTTAGGGATTTGCTCAAACCTGAAGGGTCACCGGCTAAGGTACAGTCAGTGAAACCCTCTAAGCCAACGGCTCCCAGTTCGGAGCTGTCGGGTGTGGCGTCTGCTTCAACTTCGGTTCCAACTGGAACCGAGGTACCTATCTCAGTCAACTTTGGTGCCGACTGGAACTGAAGTACCTATCTCCCAGTAGGCCCCGACTCTGGTGTCGGAACCATCAGAGAGTCAAAAACGCTCCAGATCTCCATCCCTAAAATCGATACATTCGGCTCCGGGGTCGCCTCTGTTGCAGTCTGAGCGAAGTCACCGATCCCATTCTTCTCTGTCTTCTAGACTATCTGACTTTGATTTGGAGAGAGTGGTGAGCAGGCTTCTAAAATCGCAGGCCCTGGCTAAAATGTTATCCAGCCCCCCTCATCAGGGTTCGGCTCCGCCTGTCTCTGCGGTAGTTCCTCCTTTGACTCATCCCTTGAGTTTGGAGCCGGAGCTTGCTGGGGCTCGGATCGTGGGACCGTCTGCGCCGATACCTACCCTTTCGGTTCTGTCATCGGCTCCGATCTCCTCCATGGTGCCGTCCTTGGAGGGATCTGGGTGCCGGGACTCCCTTGTCGGCTCCGAGGGGGCGAGTGGCATCGGACCCTTGTCTGACCCCGTTCTCCCTCTCGGAGCTTTCGCGCAGGTGAGTTCGGCTCCTACATCGGCCTCGGGGCCGTCTCTCTCGGTGCCGGGAAGGATTCCGGTCTCTTCGGAGCCGAAGCCTTCTTCGGTATCGGGAAGGGGCGCCTTCGAGGTCATGAGGAGTGTGCTGTTCTCTGAGTCAGCCCCACGGTCAGCCTCATCGGCTCCTCCTCCCATGGTGCCTGCGTCTGCCTCTCCCCCTCCTCCAGACCCCAAGCGTGGGGAACAAACGCTCCAGTGCACCCCATTGGGTGTATCGTCCTCTTCCTAGGCCTCCCCTGATTATTCAGAGGAGCCCCCTCGAAAGAGGAAATGCAAGAGGAAGCATGTTGACTCCCTTGAGTCTGTCACTTCAGATACCGACTTAGAGGATTTGGAAGGGTCCCAGAGATCCCCCTCTGAGGACATCTTTTTCTCAGACATCCTTGAGATACTTAGGCAGTGGGGTAACTGGACTACCCTTAACCCTTCCAAGGATGAGTCTGTATTCCTGGACGCGTTTGGTTCCCGACCCTCCACCTCCTGGGTGTCTCTGCCTTTCGATCCACTGATGTCTGTGGTGGCTCGGAAGGCGTGGTCAGCCCCTGACACAGTGGAATCAACCCCCCCGAAGACCCACAAAATTTATTACTGCACCACAAGACAAGCAATTTCTGACTAAGGGTGTTCCCGTTGATGCCATGGTGGTAGGAGCTGGCTGAAACTTCTTTGTCTGTCCATCCCCCTGATGAAGAATCTAGGACGATGGACAGATATGGGAAGCGGATGTTTTCCTCAGCGACCTTCTCTATGAGGTCGCTTAACTACTTGTGCCACTTTACCCGCCTTCAAAGGGATCTCCTTAAAGAGCTAGGAGATACCCTTCAAGATCCATCAGCTGCGGGTACCCAGGCTAAGGTTGCCTCCCAGCTGGCGACTCTTAATTCGGTAGTAAACTCCTCCATGCGACTCATCTCTTATGCCGCCGATGGGAAGAGTAGGGCCGCAGGCACAGGTGTGGCTTTGAGGAGGCATACTTGGATGCGGTTATGTAATTTTGCGGAACCCTTCAGGGCATCTTTCACTAACACCCCCTTTGATGGTTCTGCTCTTTTTGGACCGCAGGTGAAGGATACCCTTACCAGGTGTGAGCAGGAAGGCAAGACTTTCTCTGCTGTGGGAGTCCGTTTTTCCACTCCTTCCTTCAAGACCATATCCCAAGGGTCAGAAGAGTGGGAAGATGTGGTTCCGGAAACCCCAGGAAGCCATGCCTGACGCACATGGAGAGTTCCACTCCAGGGGCAGAGGAAGGAACAACAATAGACGCCGCCCTCGGGGCCGAGGGGGTCCGCAAAATCAGGGCCAAAGAGAATCTTTCTCTGACAAGCCCTTCCAGCATCCCTGAGGTGCTGCCCAGCTGGCCACCTTCGGAGGCAGTCGGGGGAAGATTATTGCTGTACCCAAAAGCCTGGCAAAGTACAACACAAGACAAATGGGTACTGTCTATCCTATCCGAAGGCTACAAAATCCCCTTTTTTCGCACTCCCAACCTTCCCAACAAATCCCTTCCAGATGTTCCACCCAATCTAAGGGATCAAGCAGTTCAAGAAATTGCAAAACTGCTAAGAAAAAGAGCCATCCAGCCAGTCCCAGCAGACCAGCAAGGATCCGGAATTTACTCAAGGTTCTTTTTGGTGCCAAAAAAGACGGGGGACTGGAGACCCATTCTGGATCTCAGCAGACTAAACAGGTTTGTTCAAAGAACGAAGTTCCGGATGGTCACGCTACAGTCCATTTTACCCTTTCTGGGTCAGGACAGTTGGATGTGCTCCATAGATCTTCAGGACACGTACTACCATATCAAAATGAAAAGATGCTCCAGAAGATTCTCTTCCAGCTGGGAGCCAGCCATTATCAGTTCAGAGCTCTGCCCTTTGGTCTCACCACAGCCCTCAAGGTGTTCACCAAATGTTTGGCAGTAGTTACCACTCACCTGAGACGGCAAGGATTCCAGGTGTTTCCATATTTAGACGACTGGCTCCTTACTGCAACCACCAGGCATCACCTGCTGCGAGCCAAAGACTACACCATCCGAACTTGCTCCAAACTAGGCATCACAATAAATTTCGAAAAGTCTGCATTGTCGCCTTGTCAATCTATTACCTTTATAGGCGCAAACTTAAATACAAAGGACATATCAGCGAGACTTCCATTAGACAGAGTGCTAGACATTCGCCAACATGTGCAGGTCTTATTAGGATTGCAAAAAATATTAAAGCCAGATTTGTCCTAAAGACCTTGGGTCTCATGGCAGCGGCTATCATACTAGTCCCCCTTGCTCGTTTTCATATGAGAATTCTTCAGTGGATGCTGTTCACCCAATGGTCCTTCCAGCAGCTTCCAATGTCTTACAAGATAATGATCACACAGATATGCAAAAACCAACATGCTTGGTGGATGGTTTCCCCATCAGTACCCCAGGGCAGATCATTTGCTCTTCCTCCTCCAGTGGCTACGGTAACCACGGATGCCTCCCTGATCGGGAGGGGGGGCATTTTCATGGCAGAACAGTCCAAGGTACCTGGCAGCCTCACAAGTACCATCTGCATATCAATGTCTTGGAGATGAGGGCCGTGCTTTTGGCGTTGCAAGCTCTTCACAGCTCTCTTCCCACCAGAACCATTGCAATTCAAACAGACAATATGTCAGTAGTGTGGTACATTAACAAGCAGGGCGGAACCAGGTCCTACCCCCTATGTCGAGAAGCACTGAGACTCTGGCAGTGGGCGATCTCTTCCCAACGGTTTCTGATAGCGCACACCCCTGGGAAAGTCCAGCATTATAGCGGACAGGCTGAGCAGAGCAATTCTCATGCCTCACGAGTGGTCTCTCAATCAGGCAGTGGCGGACCAAATCTTCCGCAAATGGGGTCAGCCTTGCTGCGACCTTTTTGCCACCCCTTTCAACAGCAAGTGCAACAATTTCTTCTCTCTCCTCCCTCTTCCCGGACACTCCCCCAGAAACGCTCTAGTTCACGATTGGCCTCAGGGACTTCTTTATGCATTCCCTCCGTTCCCCCTGATTCCCAAATTAATTCAGAAAGCTACCACATTCGGATGCAAGATGATCCTCATTGCCCCTTTCTGGCCTCGACAAATTTGGTTCCCGTTCCTGCATCATTACCTTCTGGAGCAGCCCTGGACCCAGTTCCAGACCTCCTGATCCATCAGTCGGGCAGGCTGCACCAATCCCTTCAATCTCTCCAGCTCACTGCTTGGTTGCTCCACTTCCGACCTTAGCCAGGCTTCCGAACGGCTCCCACTCGGTGCGTGAAATCATCTTATCTTCGCATAAGTCTACCACTAGAAAGACTTATGCTAGTAAGTGGAAACATTTCTCTTTCTGGGCAGAAGCTAGGAATATAGATCCCTTTTCAACCCCTGTGCACCATATTTTGGATTTTTTAGCAGAACTTTTTCATGCTGGATCGTCTTCTGCCACGATTAGAGTTCAGTTAGCTGCAATTTCAAACTTTCATACAGGTCTATCGGATACTAGTATTATGTCCCATAAGCTTTGTAAAGCTTTTCTCAAAGGGACTACTTTACTCAGGCCCCCAGTGAGAGATCCCCTGCCTCCGTGGGATTTAAATTTGATTTTGGCTTCCCTGATTCTGCCCCCCTTTGAACCTGCAGCTTCTTGTTCCTTGAAGTTTCTTTCTTGGAAAACCCTTCTGGTTGCAATTACTTCAGCCAGAAGAGTTTCTGAACTTCAGGCTCTTTGTGTTTGCCCTCCTTTATCTAGTTTTCCACAATGACAGAGTTTCTCTTAGGACTAATCCTTCCTTCCTTCCAAAGGTTTCTTCTGACAGTAATTTGAATCAGTCTATTGATCTGCCTGTGTTTTTTCCAAATTATTCCAACAAAGCGGAATACAAATTGCATTAGTTGGATGTTCATAGACGGTTACGCTTTTACTTGCATAGAACTAAGCAAATCAGAAAATCAGACCAGCTGTTCCTATCCTATGCTGAGGGTAAACAAGGTCTACCTGTGTCTAAAGTAACCTTATCTAGGTGGTTGACATCTATTATTACATTTATATATCAGCTAAGAATAAACAGCTTCCTGCTAAACCAAAAGGTCACTCCACTAGAGCTCTAGCTACTTCAGTGGCTTTTCAGGCAAGATTGCCAATGGAAACTATTTGTGCGGCAGCTACATGGGCCAATCCTCATACCTTCATTTCACATTATAAGCTGGACGTGGCCTCCAGAAGCAGAGCTGATTTTGGTTCCACTGTTCTCAAGAGTCTGTTCCGATGAGCCATCCAGGATTGAGGTGCTAGGGACACTGTCCCAACCAGCAAGAATGAAAGCGAGATAGACAACTTAACATTAAGAAGTTATGTACCTACCATAACGTTCCATGTTAGTTGTCTTCTCGCTTCTTTCTTGCTCCCTCCATCCCCCTATCCTAGTAGACCGAGAAGAGTTCCTTATGTTTTTATCACTGGCTGAGTCTTCTCTGGCTATTCCTTCTGACTAGTAGTCTCTCCAGTAGGATTTATGCATTCTAGGACAGGATTCCTGTATTATTATTATTATTATTATTATTATTATTATTATTATGTCTGCAGTTAGACTTAACAAATGAGATCTGGGTATCTATAGCCAGGCATCATGGGATATAGGGGAGCCTCGAGCCAGTAAGTAGCTCTCGAGCTTTTGAAGATGGCAGAGTTGGAGCCGAGGATTGGCTCCGAACCCCAACCAGCAAGAAAGAAGGCTAGAAGACTACAACTAACATGGAACGTTATGGTAGGTACATAACGTCTTAGTCCCAGGGCTGTAAATTAGCTGGGATCACCACAAAAATGAAGCCCTTCCTTAAGAACCGAAATTAACTTGGAAATGATCTTTTGGTGAGAGGATGCGAATGCAGTATGTTAAGGAGCATTTTGGAACCTATAATTGAACTAAAAAATACAACTGCACCAGCACTTAACAGGCCTTATAGGTAGGTGGTAAAGATATCTATGGACAACCAATGTAGACAGTTGTATCTTGACTTTTACTGTTGACTATTAAAGTACAGTATCGTTAATGTTATTAGAGAGAATTGGGCCATAATTACTGAAAGCTCATATTTAATGGGCATCCTTGGAAAAGCTCCTTCCTGTGTGTACAGGAAAGACAGGAACATCAGGAGTTGGGTTGAAGGTAGGCCCAGACCACATGCACCAATACGTGTGGAACCAACTGTCTTTGTCAGCACATACAGGAGAGAAACGTGTTTTTCTGCCCATATTTAAAGAAAATGATTAAAACCAATGCAAGAAGTGACTGTAACTCAATGCAGGTGCTTTATTAGGGTTAGCTGCAATGACTGAAGCATTTTATGTGGGGAAAATGCTCAACAGACTTAAAATAAGGGATTTCTGGCCATCTTTCTAAATTACAGCCAAGTTCAAGAATAACGCACTAGCTTGGCACCTGCAGCTACACAAAAGACACACTGGCTTTAAATTTCAAATTATTGACCGTGGTGGACCTTTTGGAATTGGAAGGAGACATCCCTAATATTTTAGAAAAACATTAACTACTATGGCACCTAAAACTGAACTTTTCTATAAAAAAAAAAAAAAAAAAAAAAAACTGGCGTTTAGTTATTATTCCATAAAAAGCATACTAGATTTCAGAAAACTGCCCCATTGTTTAAAAGGCTATTAAAAAATGATATAGGACTTATTAATGCTGACATTACTTGCTTATACTGTGTTTAAAAACAAATATCAAACTATTTACTTCTTTTAGCAGTAACTTATAATGTTATAAAGGATAGCTTTAGGTGGCTTATGTATACATTAATCATTTCCGATGGCTCCACATTAAATGCTACTTCAGATTTCAAACTGAACACTTTTGTTATTTTTCTTTTAGGCAGTGAAAGTCTGATAATGCGCACAATGTGCATGGACAGTCTTTTCCCTTTTTTTTTTTTTTTTTTTTTACATTGCAATTACTCGAGTGCAGTCTTACACTCTGAAACTAATTGTTTTCTTAGATGTCACACTTTAACAGATCCCCATGGCCTTAGTGCTTTATTTATAACATATGTCCTTCTATTATCATGTTGTCGTATTCACAATAGGAGTAGCTGCTTGCAGCGCCACTGTCCGGCCAATATACCAAAGTCTTTGTTCCAGGAGGGGTACGTGTGACGTCTCTTACAGTCTGCTGGAGGGTTCCTGAAAAGGCAGTGTGTCTTGGGGGACCCTATAAAATCAATCAGGTCGTTTAGCTGCTGGGGGTTGTGAGTCAGGAGACTGTGAAGCAGCTAGGAAGGCATCCTAAAAAGCAGGCAGTAAGCGAGGCACAGCTGAGGGAGATGGTTGCTCCATTTGCAAAAGGTCAGAGTATCTTTTTTTGGTGTCTGAAACCTCAGAGGCCTGCCACTTAGTGTTCTGTCATGAGGGAGATTGTGTCCCCAAAGGTGAATTCTTCCTCTCAGAACTCTGAGGGTAGACCTTTTCCCTTTAAAATCAAGGCTCATTTTACCAGATCTCAGTCCACCTCTGCAACCTTACAAGCCAGGGTCCTCCCACTTGATAATATTTGTGCAGTAGCAACGTGGGCTACCCCTCACACTTTTATCAGTCATTACAAATTGGATTTAACCTCCAGGGGTAGTGCATCATTTGGTTCCACGGTACTCAAGAGTATATTTCCTTGAGCCACCCAAGAGTAAGGTGCTAGGAACACTGTCCCATATGTAAAGAATGAAGGCGAGATAGGACTACAGAACATAAAGAAGTTATTTACTCACCATAACGTTACATGTTTGTAGTCCATCTCTCCCTTCATTCTTACGAACCCACCCTCTTACCCCGATCCTGGAAGTACCTGGAGACAGAAATTATCATCATTTTTTTTATGGCGACCTTTTAGCCTGTGCTAGTGCTTTCTTGCCATTCTCGAGGGACAGGTGCCAGATCGTTGGACGCTCCTAGGCACAAGGTCAGGGCCACCCCAAAGAAAGGTACTGTAGCAGGACCTTCCCCTAATCCTTTGTGGCTCCTTTATACAGGGATTCCAACAGGCTTTGAAAAGAGTAGCTGAGCACCTGATTCATTTTAGGTCAAGACAGGCAACAGTGGATGCCCCACCAGAAAAAAGAAAAGGGATGGAAGTTTTCTCAAATCCTTTTTTAATTGGAGGAAATCAGACCTAGAGGAGTCTGGATCTGATGAGAGCCCATCCTATACTTCTGTGATGAGTCTGATTTAGAGGAGAAACCTACCCTCTGCCTCCCCTCAGAGGGTTTCACCTTTGGAGAAACCATCCATGCCATGAAGACAGCATTTTCAGTGGGAAACACAGGATTATTCCCAGTCCAAGAAGAGAGAGAAGAGAGTTCCTGGATTTACCTGAATACAAACCACTGGCTGTTCCACCCATTTTAGAGGTAGGAGAAAATGTTTTCTAAGATTCCTCCTTGAATCCTGATTCTCTTCCTCCGCCCCCATGTAAACCAGAGAGGTTTTATAGGGTACAAAACTACCACAAATAAACTTTTTAAGAGTCCTACTGCTGACCCTGAGGTGGTCACCCTGGGGTCCAAAAGGCTAGAGCCAGTTCATCCAGGAACCCTTTAGGGCCCTTGATAGGTTTGGGGAAAAAGGTATATACATCTGCCACCCTTACTATGAAGGACCTCAACTGTCAATTTCATCTGACCAAATATAAACAAACCATTTTAGATCAGCTCAAACAAAAGATCACCTCACTAGAGGATAAAAACCTTTCCACAGACCTCCTAGAGCTCTGTCATTCCAGTGCTCATGTAGCTAAACATTCTGTACATTGTGGTTATGATGTCATGGAAGCTTCTTGCAGGACAGCTGCTACGGGCTCAGTTATTAAAAGGCAATGCATGGCTTAGGGAGCAGTCTCTTCCAAACCATGTTAAATCAAACCTATTGGATGCCCCTTCTTTGACAGACTTTCTTTGCCCCTAAGAATAGAATACCGTGCTCTCGATTAAAGGAACCCACAAGTGCAAAAATAAACGTGGGAATAAACAAACAAGTAGGTTCAAATATAGCAGTCCTTTAATGAGAAATGACAAGGTAAGCGCTTTCACAGATCTTAGTCCGCTTCTTCAGACCAACATAAAGTATGCAACAACAAGCAAGGTATTTTAATGTAAAACAACCAATAAAAAAAAGGTTGTAATTAACTACTTTAGGTCTGCACAAATTACATGGTTCTAAGATGCAATAAGCCAGTGCTCACCTAAAAAATATCTATAAAATAACATATAAAATCAAGTTGAAACACAACCATACGATATAGTGATACTAAATAAAATCTATATATAAAAAATGTCTGTATATATAAAAACACATATGTATAAAAATAAGGAATATACAGAGAATGCATGAAAAATCTTTAAATATCATGAATAAAAGAACTTGGAGAGGTTTCAAAGCTCTAGCTTTGAGAAAAGGTTTTAGACTGACCCTACTATTTAAACCTGGGGGCTTGTCAGCTTGAAACTGTTAAGATCCATTTTTGTTCTAATGCTTCTGTCTTATTTTTGAGATCACCACCTCTGATACTAACATGCAAGAGTTCTAAAGCAAAGAACTTAAACTTATGGTTAGGGCCTTCATTAGCCACATGCATTTGCTGTGATTGCAACCTACGTGTTTGTTTATTCCCACATTTCTTTGCCCCTAAGACCGAAGCAGTTCTCAAAAAGATGGAGGACAAAGTGAAGTCTATGCAAACAGTGAAGGACTTGCTCCAAGTACAGCTTCCTAGGTTTAGTAGGAACTTTCCAACTAAACAGTGGTCATTTCTCTTCCAGTGTAGGGGTAAACAGAGGAAACCACAGTGGGTATTGACCCATAGACAGCGGCAATATCTGCAAAGAAGCAGGCAGTGGACCTCAGAGGCCCCCAGGTAATGGAGTTCTAGGTCTGCAACTGCCAGAGAGCAACTATGACTCGTTCGCCCCACCTTACCCTCACCTCAAAAATAGGAGGAAGGCTGTCACTCTTCAAACAATGCTGGACCCATATTATTTCAGACAGGTGGGTTCTAGACATCATTTCAAATGTTTACAAATTCACCTTTAAAGAGCCTTTAAAATACTTAGGCTATCCAGATGTCCCACAAAATCAAAGGTCAGAGGCCATGGCTCAGTTTCAAATGTTGTGCTCTCAGGAGGTGGTAGAACCAGTTCCAGGAGACTGAAAAGGAAAAGGTTTCTACTCAAGGCTGTTTCTGGTTCTCAGGAGGGGAGGTTCTTGGCACCAAATCTTGGACCTCTCCAACCTCAACCAGATGTCCTTCAAGGATGCATCTGCAGTCCTAACAAATGGGTTGTCCTGCCTCAGGCAGCCCTTCGGTCGGCCGGATTCCAAAGTCTGGGTCTGGCCTCGGCTGATGTCGCACTTCACCCGACATCATAGCTGCTGTTATCCGGGTATAAAGGCATCAGCCGACGCCATTTTCCCCAGTCTTTCTTGCCGCGTGGCGCCCAAAGCAGAAGCTGTTCGCAAGTGCCGGTCGGTCAGAACCAGAGATTGCTACTACCGAAGACTTCTAAAAAGCTAAGTACCCCGTTGGGGACTCTTTCTTGCCTCAGTTGATGTCAGAAAAAGTGAATAACTGTTTAACTTGTGGGAAACAAATACCTCATAAAGATTTCCACTCTTACTGCCTACCTTGTTTAGGCCCAGACCACGACGTAGCAGCTTGTCTAGCCTGTGCTTCCTTCAACCGACGGACACTTAAACGTCGGTCGGAGTTTGCAGAGGAGTTTTGCGGCTCCGCTTTTGCTTACAACATGCCGTCGGAGACTCCGACTTCACAATTAGTGAAAAAGCGTAAGGAAAAGGACCGACACTCGCGGTCCGCGGTTTTGGCCGAAACCGCGGTTAAACCAACCGCGAGTGTCTCGGTTTCGGCTGAAACAGAGTCCTCGGTTCTTCGGCCGAAAGCATGCCTCCTACAACCGAGGCCTCATCCAGCATGGCTGAATCTGCTACTGAAATTCCACCTGCTCTTACAGGTTCTCAGGATTTATCAGATACTATCCCTTTAGATATATCTACTCCTGCACGTGGAGCTGCTAGGCCCCCTGCATCCATGTCAATTAAGGCTTTTACCAGGGCTAAAGCAGCTAAATCAACAAAGACCGTGCTTGCTAAAACCCCCTCTCACAGGCCTAGCTCTAGTACTCAAATGCTTAGTCTAGCAGAGGATCTCATTTCTTTGATCAGGGGATCCCAGCCTCACCCTGACAGGGCCCCTCCAGAGAAGAGGCCTAGAGCAGAGCCCCCTGAGCCAGTTTCTACAGATTACTCCTCTGATGATTCAGAAAATACAAACCCTCCAGAAGGCCCTTATTCTCCATATGAGGACTCTGATGCAGAAGACTCCATTCCTTCTGCCTCTCCTCCTGAGGAATTTTCATTTGGGGAAACCTTGCATGCTATGAGAGAACAATTTCAATGGCAGGGCCAGGATTTTTCAGACTCTAGGAAAAGGTTTAGGACCTTTTTACATTTGCCACAGCATAGGCCTTTAGCCATTCCTCCAGTACTTACAGTTGTGGATGATGCATTTAATGATGCTTGTACTGCTCCTGACTCTCTTCCTCCGGCCCCTGCTAAGCCCGACAGATACTACAGGGTTCCGGACACACATTATCACTTGTATAAGGCTCCTATTGCAGATCCTGAAACTATTTCACAGGGCCCCAAAGCTGTAGCAGCTGCTTCTGCCAAAAACCCCCTCCCCTCTGAAAGAGAATCTAGGGCCTTGGAGAGATGGGGTAAAAAAGTTTATACTTCTGCTACTCTTTCGGCTAGGGCCTTAAACTGTCAATTCCACATGATTCAGTATCAGGAATTTGTTAGATCAGCTAACTAAAAAACTGTCCTCGCCTGAACCTTTAGACCGAAAGTCCCTTCAGGAAATGGTACATAACATTCAGCAGGTCAGTAATCATTCCTTAAAATGCGGCTATGATGCACTGGAGGCTTCCTTTAGATCAGCTATGACTGGTACAGTGATCAGAAGGCATGCATGGTTAAAAGAGCAATCCTTACCAGACCATGTAAAGTCAAAGCTCCTAGATGCTCCCATGGAAAAACACAGTTTGTTTGGCTCCCTGCACAGCAAGTGTTGAAGAAGGTGGAAGAGAAAGCGAAATCTGTCCAGACAGTCAAGGATTTCTTACAGGTCCAGCCTCCGAGGTTTAGTAGGAACTGGCCTTCCAAGAATTGGTCCTTTCCAGACACCAACAGAGCACAGAGAGGCAGGAATAGGCCCAAGAGGCAGAGGTCAATCCAGAGGTGCCTACAGGGGACGCCAGTGGCAGCCTAACAACCAGAGAAGTACTGCCACAGATCCAGCCACTACCACTTCCACAGGACAATCACAGTGACTTGGCTCTGAAACCGCCTACCAGGGAACAACTAGAAGCACCCTTAGGCGGAAAGCTAGCCTTATTTTCAGTAAACTGGCATTACATTGCAGGAGACAAATGGATTTTACAGACAATAGACAAAGGTTACAGGTTTCACTTCCATACTCTACCAAGGAAGAGAGGAATGCCAAACCTACCTCCAAATCAAAAGACAAACGCTCTAGAGCAAATAGACCACTTACTAAGGATGAGAGCTATAGAAAAGGTACCGTCTATGGAACAAGGACAAGGATTTTACTCCAGACTTTTCCTGGTGCCAAGAAAGGAAAACCAATGGAGACCTATTCTTGACCTGTCCGCCCTGAACACACATCTCATTGTTCCAAAATTCAAGATGCTGACTCTACAGCAGCTTCTTCCCATGCTGGGCAAGGAGTCTTGGCTGGTAACTCTAGATCTCAAGGAGGCATACCTGCACGTCCCCATACGACCAAATTGCAGAAGATACCTCAGATTCCTTGCAGGATCAGAGCATTATCAATTCTCAGCATTGCCTTTTGGCTTATCTACTGCGCCCAGAGTATTCACGAAATGCCTGGCATCAGTAATTGCTCATTGCAGGCTTCAGGGAATTCAAATTTACCCATACCTGGACGACTGCCTGTTACAAGCGGACAACAAAAACAAATTAACAAAAGATTTGAGAAAGGTCATTCACCTATTGCAAGCCCTGGGATACACAGTCAACATAAAAAAGTCAAGGCTGATACCATCCCAAAGGATAACTTTCTTGGGTGCAGAACTGGACACATCAAGCCAAATGGCATTCCTCACAGCAGAAAAGCAGAAGCACCTACCACTTTATTTCATGGCATTAACAACGCAGAACCAGCTTACAGCAAGGAAAGTCCTGCAAGCCCTGGGTTACATGGCATTCTGCATAATATTGATTCCACATGCCAGACTACATATGAGGAAGTTGCAATAGTACCTAAGGAATTTATGGTCTCAGCACAAGCACAGCCTAGAAACCCAAATTCCAATAATTCCATGCCTGAAGCAAGAATTCCAATGGTGGGCTCAGGCCTGTCAATTGAACAAAGGGCTGCCCTTCCACAGCCCTCACCCAAGCCAGACTATCACCACGGACGCCTCAGACCTCGGTTGGGGGGCACACATGGTGGACAAGTACATACAAGGCTTATGGACTCAAGACCAGCTGAACCTACACATAAATCAAAAAGAGATGCTGGCAGTAAAGCTGGCAATTCAGACATTCAGACAGTTTCTTCAACAGGGTCATTTGCTGATAAGGACGGACAACACCACAGTTATGTGGTATATCAACAAACAGGGAGGCACACATTCATATCCTCTATGCCGGATGGCAATGGACCTCTGGAATGTGGCCCTGAACCTCAACATTCAGCTCCAGGCAATATTTGTGCCAGGAAAGGAAAATATACTAGCAGACATCTTAAGTAGAACTACCACGGATGCCCACGAATGGATGCTGCATCCAGACATCTTCAAATCCATTACAAAGAAATGGCGACTACCAGAAATAGACCTATTCGCATCCCCACACAACCACCAATTGAAAAAATTCTGCACAAGGACATACCACCCACTAGCTTGGAAGGTGGACTCCCTATCTTTCAGTTGGGAAAACCTGACAGCATATGCATTCCCACCTCTTCCTTTGATGCGCAAAGTGCTACTGAAGATCAAGGAAGATCACCCAAGGATCATCCTGATAGCTCCAGACTGGCCGAGGCAGCATTGGTACCCACTACTGAGGAGTATGTCTCGGGAACACACATGGCCTCTACCCCTAGTTCCTTTACTGCTAACTCAGAACAACTTCAAAATCCTGCATCCAAACTTGAAAACACTGCAGCTAGCTGCTTGGAACATTGCATAAGACAAAATAATCGAACTGAACACGTAGATAGAACAAAATCTCAGCAAAAACACAAAGTTACAGAAACACTAGGCTTTAATGAAGCTTTCGGGCTCTCAACCCTTCATCAGCATATAACATTATACATTTCAAACCATTTAAATAGAGGAAACAGTTAAAATCACATGATCATACCAGCCAATAAAACATACTAAAAGAAAAGAAAAAGAACATAAAAGAGATAAAAATCAAATGCATCAAATTTTCTGTGAGAAAATGCAAAAAAATGTGTGTGTGTGTGGGGGGGTCCCCCTTCAAACCACAATGATAATATACTTGAGGCTATATATTATACCACAAAATTAAATATTATGTTATAAATTACTCAGTTGGCGCTTCACTAATACTGGTTTAATAGTAGAGGTACTATTTAAACCAGGTGGAGTGTCAGCTTGTAGTCTTATTATCCATTCTAACTCTCTCATATCTAGAAGGTTGTTAATATCACCCCCCCCCTCACACCCACTTGTACTACATCTATGCATCTAAATTTAAAAATATGGTTACTGTATTCATATATATGCTTATATAAAGCATTTGTCTGTATTTGTCTATTTATCTCTGATCTATGTTCAATTATACGGTCTTTAAGCCTACGTATAGTCTTTCCTACATAAAAAACCTGACATTGCATACACGTGGCAAGATAAACTAGTTTCATAGTATTACAATTAGCACTACAGTAAAATTGAAATTTTTTATGTGTGACAGGATGTTTAAAGGTACTATCTGTATCTAAAATATCAGCGCAACAGCTACAGTTGTAGCATTTATAGGTCCCTATCTTACTATGTATAGTATTATGCTGTTCCACAAAATCTTTATAGCACAACATGTTCTTTAAACATTGACTATTCCTATAGGAAAAGCTGGGTTTACAGCCCACTATTGAACTAAATTCAGGCATTGCCATCAAAATTGGCCAATTTTTCTTGATTATTTTGCATATTTGGTTAGAGTGGCCAGAATATGTGGTAATGTATCTCAAAATATTTTCTTTCTTTTTATTAACTATCGATAAACTATAACTATCATCTATCTCATGATCTGTAAAAATAGGTTTATAGTCAGTTTTTCTACCCTCCGTTGTTATTTTAATAGTTTTGTCAATAATATTTGCTGCATATCCACTTCTCAAAAACTCTGTTTTCATATTTGTTATTTCATTAGTGTATATTTGTTCATCTGTTGTTAATCTACTTATTCTTATAAACTGTGATTTCATTATACTTTTAAATACATGTGAAGGATGCATACTAGTACTATCCAAGTATCTTATTGTATGCACATCTTTCTTATGTACCATAGTTTGTATCGTGTTATTCTTTTTATATAACTTTACATCCAAAAATATCATTTCATCTGATGAGAAACACATTTTAAATTTAAAAAAATGTGTAGTATTATATATGTTATAAAAGAATGAAGATCTTCTATCGTGCCATCCCATACAAAGAAACAATCATCTACAAATCTAGCATAACTTTTAACATGTACATTCAGTGCATTTTTATTACTTAAAATAAATTCCTTTTCCCACTGGAAAAGTACTAAGTTCGCAAAAGTATTTGCCACAGGAAATAGAGCAATGTGATAAAGAAGTCTTGTCAATACTTGAAAATGATGCTTCACACAATGCTTATCAAGTTTTCATAGAAAAAAATGCAATTATTGGACAATAGGCTGGAGATTAAAAAGAAACGTAAATTACAGCGAGATATTGAAGACTATAAAAACGGCCACATTTTCTCTTGGCCGAAAACTGACTTTAAATATCCACTTTAAATATCCACCTAAATCAACTAATTATAAACAACAACCTCAGCGTAACTTTCACTCTATGAATACTACTAAGCTGTTAGACCGTTTAGATGAATTTACGCTTCCTGGCACATCCAGTCACACTTCAACCAATCAGCAAGTGCGCATGTCAAGCGTTACACACGCAATGCCTTCTCAGTGTGGAGCTGAGAAAGCAAATGTGAAGGAAGCAAGCCAACGACCAGTGGAAACCAACGTAGAAGTTCTTCTAACTTCAGCTACAGAAAATGTAACTTTGGATTTACCTAAGACACCACCACCACCACCACCACCAGAGCAATTGCGCGACGCTAAAGGAAAGAGACAGACAGAAATTTCTTCTTTTTTACCCTTTCGTCTTCAACAACCAGAAAGGGTTTCTGTGAAAAAAATGAACACAGAAAACAGCCTGATATCTACGACAGGGGAATCGCCTCAAATTCAAGGGGCAAAGAGGAAGTACAGCAGTCCAAAGAAAAGCAACAAAACGCCACGCAGATAAGAGAGATTGCAACAATAAAACAAGGTACTTTAAATTTAACGCAAAGGATTTTTTCACAAGAGCAGCTATTAATACTAAGCAAAGGCTTGAAATTTATTCCCTTTGCTATGGATAATGTTGTAAGGGCCATTATAGATTTAAAATTGTTTGCTAGAAGCCTGATGTTAAAATTTATATTTAAAGACTCTGTTCAAAATAGTGTTGTGTGTAAAAAAATCAAGTCTATTTATTCCTCAGTTATCTCCGGTTATTCTGGCATTTATAAATATTGTTGAACTTGAATTAAGAACTTTATTTTCTAAATGTGATACAACCAAGAGGAACTATAATCTTTCTTTTAAAGAATATCAAGCTCTTAAATATTTAAAGAATGAGAAAGATATAATCATAAAGCAAGCAGATAAGGGTGGGGCAATAGTCTTGATGGATAGAACTTACTATATGAATGAATTTACAGCATTCTTATCTGACACTGATACTTTTAAAAAGATTACTTTTCCTGATGTGAAAAACTGTATAACACAGGTGAACATGGCTATTTATGATATGCAGTTAAACAATGATATTTCAATAGATGTGTTTAACTACTTTTCCACCCCGTGCCCAAAAATTCCACAAATATATGGAATCCCAAAGATTCATTAATCTTTGGAGCAACCACCATTGAGACCTATAGTCTCAGGCAAGGGGTGGATAACTGAAACCATATCTAAATATTTACAGAGTGTATTATCTGAGTTATTACCTAAATGTGGAAGTATAATAAAAGATAGCTCACACTTCTTGAAGAATCTTAGTATATGGTATAAAGATGCGCCTTATGACTACATTTTTGTAACCTTGGATGTGGAATCGCTATTTACGGTTATCCCCATAGATTATGGTATAGAGGCAATTAGAAGGTTCTTATTGTCCAATACGACTAAGCAACCCCGTGAAGTGGAGAATATATGCTTTCTTCTTCATTTGGTACTAACTAATATTTTTATTTTTGATGGCACTCCATATAAGCAATTAACTGGAGTAGTCATGGGCACTTCGTTGGCAAATACTTTTGCGAACTTAGTACTTTTCCAGTGGGAGAAGGAATTTATTTTAAGTAATAAAAATGCACTGAATGTACATGTTAAAAGTTATGCTAGATTTGTAGATGATTGTTTCTTTGTATGGGATGGCACGATAGAAGATCTTCATTCTTTTATAACATACATTAATAATACTACACATTTTTTTAAATTTAAAATGTGTTTCTCATTAGATGAAATGATATTTTTGGATGTAAAGTTATATAAAAAGAATAACAGGATACAAACTATGGTACATAAGAAAGATGTGCATACAATAAGATACTTGGATAGTACTAGTATGCATCCTTCACATGTATTTAAAAGTATAATGAAATCACAGTTTATAAGAATAAGTAGATTAACAACAGATGAACAAATATACACTAATGAAATAACAAATATGAAAACAGAGTTTTTGAGAAGTGGATATGCAGCAAATATTATTGACAAAACTATTAAAATAACAACGGAGGGTAGAAAAACTGACTATAAACCTATTTTTACAGATCATGAGATAGATGATAGTTATAGTTTATCGATAGTTAATAAAAAGAAAGAAAATATTTTGAGATACATTACCACATATTCTGGCCACTCTAACCAAATATGCAAAATAATCAAGAAAAATTGGCCAATTTTGATGGCAATGCCTGAATTTAGTTCAGTAGTGGGCTGTAAACCCAGCTTTTCCTATAGGAATAGTCAATGTTTAAAGAACATGTTGTGCTATAAAGATTTTGTGGAACAGCATAATACTATACATAGTAAGATAGGGACCTATAAATGCTACAACTGTAGCTGTTGCGCTGATATTTTAGATACAGATAGTACCTTTAAACATCCTGTCACACACACAAAATTTCAATTTTACTGTAGTGCTAATTGTAATACTATGAAACTAGTTTATCTTGCTACGTGTATGCAATGTCAGGTTTTTTATGTAGGAAAGACTGTACGTAGGCTTAAAGACCGTATAATCGAACATAGATCAGAGATAAATAGACAAATACAGACAAATGCTTTATATAAGCATATATATGAATACAGTAACCATATTTTTAAATTTAGATGCATAGATGTAGTACAAGTGGGTGTGAGGGGGGGGGTGATATTAACAACCTTCTAAATATGAGAGAGTTAGAATGGATAATAAGACTACAAGCTGACACTCCACCTGGTTTAAATAGTACCTCTACTATTAAACCAGTATTAGTGAAGCGCCAACTGAGTAATTTATAACATAATATTTAATTTTGTGGTATAATATATAGCCTCAAGTATATTATCATTGTGGTTTGAAGGGGGACCCCCACACACACACACATTTTTTTGCATTTTCTCACAGAAAATTTGATGCATTTGATTTTTATCTCTTTTATGTTCTTTTTCTTTTCTTTTAGTATGTTTTATTGGCTGGTTTGATCATGTGATTTTAACTGTTTCCTCTATTTAAATGGTTTGAAATGTATAATGTTATATGCTGATGAAGGGTTGAGAGCCCGAAAGCTTCATTAAAGCCTAGTGTTTCTGTAACTTTGTGTTTTTGATAAGACAAAGTAACCCAGATTTATCTCAAAGGGTTAAATACATTATCTTGGAGGCTCGCAGACCCTCAACAAGAAAAACTTATTCAGCAAAATGGAAAAGATATCTCATTTGGAGTGCAGCAAAAGGAGAAAATGTATCACTGGCAAACATAGCTAACATCCTGAAATACTTAGCAGAGCTTTTCCACAATGGCCTGTCCTACTCCTCCATTAAGATTCATGCGTCAGCAATTTCAGCAGAATACAACATGGATCCTCCAGTCTTTTCTCATCCTCTACTCAGGCAGTTCCTGAGAGGAATTAAAAATGTAAAGCCACCGAGGAAGCCACCATTGCCTACATGGGACTTGAACTTTGTGTTAGAAAAGTTGACACTTCCGCCTTTTGAACCAGCAGCAACAGCAGAATTACAGTACTTATCTTGGAAAACTGCTTTCCTGCTTGCAGTCACTTCAGCAAGAAGGGTTTCTGAATTACAGGCATTAATGGCAGTACAGCCCTTCCTTATCTTCCATCAGGATAGAGTGTCCATGAGAACTAATCCTACTTTTATGCCAAAGGTGGTCTCCAGGGTATCATTAAACCAAGCAATCCACCTACCTACATTCTTCCCCAACCCACAGAACAGGGGGGAAAGACTACTACATACCTTGGATGTGCATAGACAATTGCGCTACTACCTGGACAGAACCAAGAACAATAGGAAAACTGACCAGCTTCTGGTAGCATATGCAACAGGAATGGAAGGAAAAGCAATTTCAAAACAGACAATCTCAAAATGGATAGGAAATTGCATTAGATTTTGTTACTCTTATCATGGAAAGACAACTCCAGAAAACATCAGACCTCACTCCACCAGGGCTACAGCCACTACTACAGCTTTTTTACGAGGAGTGGCTACCAAAGACATTTTAGAGGCTGCTACTTGGAGCTCCGTGCATACATTTGCCAAGCATTACAATCTACCTTTATACTCCAGATCCCGAGCAGGTTTTGCCACTGCTGTTTTGCAAGGGATCTTAACTACACCATAATCTTCTTAGTACCTCCTCCCCCAGTTTGGCTATGGTATTCTACCCATTTGTTAGGACTGCAGATGCATCCTTGAATGACTTAGTACAGTTTTGTACCTACCATAAATGTAGATGTCCGAGAGGTATGCATCTGCAGTCAGGATTACCCACCCTCCTTCCCCTCTGTGGTACTCCGAGGGTATTTGCCCATCTTGTAGCTAGCTGGGGGAATCTATTATGGTGTATTTGTTTGTATATACATGTTTATTTCTATTTGTTCTCTATTGTTTGGAAACATTTGCATTTATCCAAATTTAGCCTTCCTAGAGGGCACCTGGCATCTGGGGCAAGAAACACTGAGGAAAATGGCGTCGGCTGATGCCTTTATACCCGGTTAACAGCAGCTATGACATCGGGAGAAGTGCGACATCAGCCGAGGCCAGACCCAGACTTTGGAATCCGGCCGACCGAAGGGCTGCCTGAGGCAGGACAACCCATTTGTTAGGACTGCAGATGCATACCTCTCGGACATCTACATTTATGGTAGGTACAAAACTGTACTTTTCTCTTGGTTCCAAAGTTCAAAATGTTGACTGTTGAAAAACTGTTACCCATGATAACCCCTCAGGCCTTCATTGTTTCACTAGACATAAAAGATGCCTATCTGTACATTCCAATTCAGGTGTTTCACAGAAGCTATCTTTGCTTCAGGGCAGGCTCCAGTCATTATCTTTTTTTAGCTCAGCCCTTTGGCTAATCTACCGCTCCAAGGGCTTTCACAAAGTGTCTAGCACCTGCAGTTGATTTCTGCAGGACTGGCGGGGTCCATGTATACCCCTACTTGGACGACTGCCTGATACAGGCCACAAACCTGTCAAAACTCCTCAAGGACCTGGAGTTCACCAAAGAGGCCCTGTAACTCCCTAGGATTCACAATAAATCTCCTAAAATCCAACACTGCCCCAACCAAAAGTATAGTTTTTTGGGGGACACTCCTGGTCACTCACTTCAAAAGGCCTTCCTCCTTGCAGACAGTCTCATTTCTGACAAACTACTTCCAAAAAATCCAGCAGAGAAATTGTATCTTAGCCAGAGAGTTTCTCCGAGCACTGAGATATATGGCTTCTTATATCCTCATGGTTCCCCTGGCCAGGCTGCAGATGAAGAAGCTTCAGTGGTACCTTAAAACATTTGGTGCCAGAGTTCTCAGTCCCTAGAAGCTGAAATGCTACTGATCCCTTTTCTAAAACAGGGGCTTGTGTGGTGGGTGCAGGCTTGTACCCAAAATCAGGGCCTTCCCTTCAGTTTCATTCCACAGAGCCAAACCCGCACCACAGATGTCTGAGACAGCCTGGGGGCTCACTTTCAACACTCTAATCACAAGGAAAGTGAGAAGTTCAGGTCAAGGACAGACACGTCAGTTGGAAAGAACTTATGGCAGTGTAAAAAGGCCTGATGGCCTTCAAAGAAAAATGAGAACTAAGGGTCCTATTAGTAAAAGCAGACAATGCTACAGTCATGTGGTACATAAACAGGCAGAGAGGCACATATTGTTATCCCCTGTGCCGCCTAGCGATGCAAGCCTAGGAAACTGCACACTATCTGGGCTTGCACCTCATGGCACAATACCTCCTTGGAGTTCAAAATGCTGCAGCAGATCATCTCAGTAGAAACCTGATGGATCCCCACAAATGGCATCTGCAATGGGAAATTTTTCTCAGCATAACTCCGAGATGGAGTCCCACAGGTAGGCCTCTTTACCAGCAAGGACAACGCTCACCTGAAAAAATTCTGTGCCAGCATCAAACAGAAATCTGCCTGGAAAACAGATGCTTTCTCCTTCCCATGGACTCATCTCTTTATTTATGCATTCCACCCTTTACCCCTTCTGTCTCAAGTACTTCTAAAGGTAAGGGAAGAGGGTCCAAGGGCAATACTGATAGCACCAGACTGGCCCAGGCAACACTGGTATCCTCTCCTCCTCAAGCTCACCAATCAGAGTCCATGGCTGTTAAGTCAGAACAAGGGAATGATTGTGTACCCCAACCTTCAGACTCTCAGCCTTTTAGCTTGGATAATATTGCAGCACCCAACTGCAGCATTATTCTAAGCAAGCAGGTGCAGGACATTCTTGGGGTCTAGAAGACCTAGCACTGGAAAATCATACTCCACCAAATGGAAAGGATTCACTGTTTGGTGCCAGAAGCACCACCTCAATCCCAATTCAGCACACATTACTACCATCCTAGAATACTTGTCTAGTCTGGCGGATAAAGGCCTTTCTTATTCCTCTCTTAAAATTCAGACATCTACCATTTCAGCCCACACACTGGCTTTTCCTCCAGTCTTTTCCCATACCCTGCTGAAACAATTTCTTAGAGGAGTCATTCACATTAGACCTTTCCAGGAGGGAACCCACTCCTCCATGGGACCTCAATTTTTACTTAGAAAAACTGATTTTGCCCCCTTTTGAACCTGCAGCTGATGCTTCTCTCAAGTTTCTTACATGGAAAACAGCCCTGCTGCTGGCCATCACCTCAGCCAGGAAGGTGTCAAAGTTACAGGCCCTCATGGCAGTGGAACCATTTATTATCTTCCACCAAGACAGTGTTTGTCAGTACTATTCTTTATTTCATGCCCAGGGTTGTCACAGATACTTCTGTAAACCAAGCCATTCGTCTGCCTACATTCTCCCCCAACCCTCAGAACGAAGGGGACCGAATACTTAATTTCTTGGATGTGCACAGGCAGCTCCGCTTTTATCTGGACCGAAAAAAAAGCCTTGAAAAATCTGACCAGCTGTTTATTATCTATGGCCCTGGCTCCAAGGAGAAGCCAGATTCTAAGCAGTTTTTCTCTAAATGGATCTCCCACTGCATTTTTTTGTGTTACAGCCATCATGGCAAAAGGGCCCCTGAAATGATATAGTCACACTGCACTAGGGCCACAGCTACCTCTGCAGCCTTTCTGAAGGGGGTTTCTACTAAGGACATCTTCGAAGCAGCCACCTGGTCATTTGTGCATACTTTCACAAAGCACTAGCACTTGTCTAGAGCAGGATTTGCCACTGCCATCCTTCAGGACATAATCTCCTTCCTCCCTCAGTTCATCTTTGGGAATCTTCCCACAATTCAGGACTGCAGTACTGAAACATGAATAACATAGTAAAGTTGTGTACACTTGCCATAAATGTTGATGTTAGTGTATTCACTGTTGCAGTCTTCTTTCCCTCCCTCCTGCCCCCTTACCCTTCTAGGTAGTCTACTATAACCAACTCATCCAGCTAAGGGTCATCACCCTTGGCTACCTGCTGTTAGAGTCCTCTTCCTTAGTTCCTTGCTGTTCACTTAGGGCTCCTCCTGGTAGAGGACAAGAAAATACTGACATCATGGCGCAGGCTGGATCCCTTTGTATCCGATTTCACTAACGTCAGAGTATCCACCAGTTTAGGATGGGAAGAATTTTCTCCGGTAGTCGGGCAGCCAAGGGCTTTCACGGCAGAAAATCCCACAAGTCAGGAATGCAACAGGGAATACACTCTAATATCTCCATTTATAGTAAATGCACGCAACTGTTCTTTATCTATATCTCTATATCAAGCCCTACCTTTGAGCACGGGAATAACTGTACGTTTTGAGGCTGATGTTGAATAGCTTTTGTGTGGAATTAGACAAGTCATTCTTCAGGCTTACCAGAAGGCAGCCTGGTATGTTATCTGGCCTTATTAATGTAGTATTCTTAGCCTTAACACCTCAAGACCTTGTTCTAGGGTGATTTGAATGTGAGGTATATGCTTGGGTATGCGATTAGAAAATATTAGAGGATATTGAAGTTTGAACTAAATAAGTCCACTGGTAATATCCTCCAAGTCGAAGTAGGTGATACCATTTACTGTTAGATGTTCTTCGTATTTCACTGTTGCAGTCATTACATTTGGGTTATCTGCTTGCAGTAGCCCTCAGTCAGCCTGCTTATAGTCTTGGGTCCTGCGTCAGTTGCTGTCCCTTCTTCCATGACGTCTGGTCATCAGGGGTATAAAATATGCAGCCAATGCCATTACATCAGTCTTTCTTGCCATGTGGTGCCCAAAGCAGAAGCAGTTCGCAAGTGCCAGTCGGCCGACTCCTGAAATTTTCGTTTTAGAGTTTCAGAACTGAAGTCTTCAGCTAAAGCTAAGTACCCCATTGGTGAAACTTTTTCTTGCTCCTTACCGATGTCAGTAAAATTTAATAATTGCATTACTTGTGGAAAGCAAATATCTCATAAAGATTTTCATTCGTACTGTATTCCTTGCCTAGGCCCTGACCACGACGTACCTTGCTGTTGGTTTTGTGCTTTATTTAATCAGCGCACTATCAGTCTGTATATTTTCACCTCTAAATATTTCGGTTCTCAGTTTAATTATCCAGAAATGTTGTCAGTTAGCCATCCGACTACCAGGATTTCGAAAAAACGCAAAGATAAAGACGGAGACAGGCCACCGAGGTCCAAAACTGCCAATGACGCTTCTCCTAAGCCAGTCGCCGGTACTCAGTGAGGTGCTTTCTCAGCCCCTGATACCCACTACTACTGATTCGCAGGCCTCTACTGAGACCCATTCGGAGTCCGGAATGCCGCGAGATGCTTCAACTATGGAACCCGTGGATGTCTCTACCTTGGATGGGTCCGGAGCCGCTGTACAGGCACCGGCTTCTGAGGGTGTATTCAGGCCTACGGACTTGCATATTAAACTGACGCGGCCTTCTTCATTTAGGCCTAAATCTCGAACCATGCCTAAAAAAACGACGCCCAGGCCTCTATGCCTAAAAAATAAATAAGAATGGCTGAAGGATCTTATAACTTTAATCAGGGGAAGCCAACCTCCACCTTCTAAGAGACCTAGGACTGAAGTTGTTTTTTCTGATTCTTCTGATGATCTGGATTTGCCCTTCTCTACTTATGAGAATTCTGATGCAGAGGACTCTATTCCCTCTGCTTCCCCTCCATAGGATTTTTCCTGTGGTGAAACCTTACATACTCTAAGGGAGCATTTCCACTGGGAAAACCAGGATTTTTCTGATTCAAAAAAGAGGCTTAGGGATTTCTTACTCCTGCCTCAGCTTTAGCTATTCCTCCTGTACTAGACATTGTTGCTGATGCTTTTTCGGTATCTAGTTTGGCCCCTGATTCTTTGTCTCCTGCTCCCAGAAAACCTGACTGATATTACAAGGTTCCTGATTCACACAAGTTCCTTTTTAATAATCCTATTGCGGATCCAGAGACTATTTCACAGGGACCCAAGGGCATTAAGGCTTCTACTGCTAAAAATCCAACCCCTTCTGATAGAGACTCCAGGGCGCTGGATAGATGGGGTAAGAAGGTTTACACTTCTGCAACCTTGGCCATTAGGGCTTTAAACTGCCAGTTTCATGTGTTAAAAGTATCAGCAACATGTTGTTGGATTGCTTAAACAGAAAATTGTTGATTCCTGACTGTGCGGAAAATAAAGAATTACAGGATTTAATGCATTCTGCTGAACAGGTTGAAAAACATACTTTACAATGTGGATTTGATTCATTAGAGGCCTCTTGCAGGGCTGCTGTTACTGGGTCTGTGCTCAGAAGGCATGCTTGGCTTAAGGCGCAATCTTTGCCTGATCATGTTAAAGCTAAATTGTTGGATGCTCCCTTAAATCAGGACCACCTGTTTGGCAACAAGGCTGAGGAAGTTCTAAAAAGATGGAAGATAAAGCTAAATCTATGCAAACTGTTAAAGATTTCTTATAAGTTCAGCTGCCTACATTTAGTAGGCACTGGCCCTGTAAGAATTGGTCCTTTCCAGCCCCTTCCAGGTCTTCTCAAGCCAAACCCAGACACAGCAGAAACCCCAGGATGTTCATCGTGTTACCCTGCTGCGGTCATCACACTTGGGTTATCCTGTCATCAGGCGGTCCCGCAGTAGGCCGGAATTCCAAAGTCTTAGTCCGGCGTCCGTTGTTGTCGCCTCTTCCCTGACGTCAGTGCTCCAGGGGCATATATAATGCAACTGACGCCATTTTCTCCAGTCTTTCTTGCCACGCGGTGCCCGAAGCAGAAGCAGTTCGCAGGTGCCGGTCGGCCAACTCCTGAGATTTTCGAATTCGAATTTCAGACCGAAGTCTTCGATAAAGCTAAGTACCCCTTTGGGGAAACTTTTCTTGCCTCAGTCCGATGTCAGAAAAAGTTAACAATTGCATTTCTTGTGGGAAGCAAATACCTCATAAGGATTTTCATTCTTATTGCATACCTTGCCTAGGCCCAGACCACGACGTCACTGCTTGTCGGTTTTGTGCTAGGTTTAATAAGCGTACTATTAAAAGACGCTTTGATTTCACATGACACTACTTTGGTAGGAAATTTAACTACACCATGCCGTCGGAGCAACCGACTACCGGCGTGCACAAAAAACGTAAGGATAAGGACAGACAGCCCAGGCCTAAGCCAGATTCTGAGGCCTCGGCTGATCCGGTCTCCGGTCCTCAGTGAGGCTCCGACGCAGTTCCTGACTACCGCAGATCTGGATCCCGAGACTGCTACGGATATTTTGGCGGAATGCACCAGGCCGACGCAACCATTTAGTTCAGGCCCTTCCGATGACATTGCTACAAAAGACGTCGGTGCTACCAAAACGCCATCTGTTTCTGAAGGCATTTTCAGACCAACGACTCTCACCATTAAAACGTTTTAGTGCAAGACTCCTACTAAATCTAAAAGGACTTTACTTCAGCCCCCTGTTCAAGGCGCCATGCCTAAGAAACAGATGCTCAAAATGGCTGAAGATTTGATTTCTTTAATCAGGGGTTCCCAGCCCCCTCCTGACAAAAGGCCTAGACAAGAGGAAGATTATGCATCCTCTGAACAAGTGTCCATTTCTTCAGACTCCTCTGAGGACCAAGATTAACTCCTTCTCTCCGTATGAAGATTTTGATGCTGAGGACTCTATTCCCTCAGCTTCTCCTCCTGAAGACTACTCCTTTGGGGAAACTCTACACACTATGAGGGAACATTTTCACTGGGAAGGTCAGGACGACTGACTCAAAGAAAAGGCTCAGAGAGTTTCTTTTACTCCCCCAACACAGACCACTTGCCGTCCCACCAGTTTTGGACATTGTGGATGATGTCTATTTAGAATCCAGTTTGAACCCAGACTCTCTACCTCCTGCTCCGGCTACGCCTGACAGATACTATAGAGTACCTGATTCCCACAAATCAGTCCAACTAATGGTAAAGACTGACAACACCATGGTCATGTGGTACATAATCAAGCAGGGGGGTACACACTCTTACCCCCTCTGCAGACTAGCCATGGCATTGTGGAACACAGCCTTGAGCTACCAAGTGAATCTACAAGCTCAATTCCTGCCAGGAAAACTAAATACACTGGCAGATGGACTAAGCAGAAACCTCATGGACCCACATGAGTGGAAATTGGAACCAAGGATTTTCAACATGTTGACAGGCAGATGGGGGAGCCCGGATATAGACCTGTTTGCCTCCCCCCAGAACCATCAATTGGACAAATTATGCACAAGGATTTCCTACAAACTTGCTTGAAAACTGGATGCTCTATCCTTCGGCTGGAAAAACCTATCAGTTTATGCCTTTCCTCCTCTGCCTCTGCTCTCCAAGGTACTACTAAAGATCAAATGGGACAAGCCAAGGAAGATTTTAATTGCACCAGACTGGCCACGTCAACACTGGTTCCCTCTCCTACGCAGTGTGTCACGCTTGGCCCCATGGCACCTTGCTGTTGTCTCAGCAGGAGAACCAGATTCTGCACCCTCCGCTGCAAACCCTGTACCTAGCAGCCTGGCTAATTGCCTAAGCTCTCCTTTACCACGCCTCAGTAAATCGGTGATGGATATCATTTTAGAGTCTAGGAGGCCTAGTACTAGAAAATCTTATGCTGCAAAATGGAAAAGATTTTATGCCTGGAACCAGTCTCAAGGGATGACCGCAGCAGTGCTCAATTTACCTCAGATTCTACAATATTTGACTGAGATGCTTCATAAGGGCCTGTCCTTTTCCTCCATCAAAATTCATGCCTCAGCCATTTCAGCTCATTATAGCACAGAGCCTCCCCTCTTCTCTCACCCACTGCTCAAGCAGTTCCTTAGAGGGGCCAAAAATGTAATGCCACCGAGGAGAACTCCAACTCCAGCTTGGGACCTTAGCTTTGTCTTGGAGAAACTCACTCTTCCTCCTTTCGAGCCAGCTGCTACTGCAGATTTAAAATTCCTTTCCTGAAAAACAGCTTTCCTTTTAGCAGTCACTTTTGCAAGAAGGGTATCTGAGTTTACAGGCCCTTATGGCAGTGGAGCCTTTCATCGTCTTTCATGCGGACAGTGTGTCCCTCAGAATCAATCCCACCTTCATGCCCAAGGTGGTATCCAGTGTGGCTCTTAATCAGTCCATTCATTTGCCTACCTTCTTTCCTAACCCACAGCACAAAGGGGACTTGATACTGCACTCCTTAGATGTGCACAGACAACTTTGATTCTACTTGGACAGGACTAAATCTCAAAGGAAATCTGAACAACTGCTGGTGGCATTTGCTGCAGGGACAGAGGGGAAAGCTATTTCAAAGCAAAAAATGGATAGGCCACTGCATTCATTTCTGCTACAAGCACCATTCAACCAGGGCTGCATCTACCTCTATAGCCTTTCTCAGGGGCGTCCCTACAAGGGACATACTAGAAGCTGCTACCTGGAGTTCTGTACATACTTTCACCAAGCATTGTCATTTGCCAGTTTTCTCTAAATCCAGAGCTGTTTTTGCCACTGCAGTCTTGCAGGGCCTTATAGCTGGTCCTGATTCTATTTAAATTCCTCCTCCCAACCTTAGCATTGGGAATCTACCCAAATGTAATGACTGCAACAGTGAAACACGAAGAACATAGTACAGTTGTGTACACTTACCCTAAATGTAGATGTTCGAGTGTATTCACTGTTGCAGTCCTGGTTACCCTCCCTCCAGCCCCCTTTTATTCTTTTGGCTATACGTCTACTCTCACTTACTATGCTCAAAGCTTTTTGGTTGGAGTTATATCCTTGTATTATAGATTTGTTTCCCATTAGGGGGGCACCTGACATCTGGGGCAAGAAATACTGATGTAATGGCGTCGGCTGCATGTTTTATACCCCCGACAACCTGACTTCATGGAAGAAGGGACAGCAACCGATGCAGGACTCGAGACTTTGTTAATCAGGCCGACTGAGGGCTACTGCAAGCAGATAACCCAAATGTAATGACTGCAACAGTGAATACACTCGAACATCTACATTTATGGTAAGTGTACACAACTGTACTTTTTCCACAGTGCTGGTCATTGTTTATGATGTTTTAACAGAAGTTAAAGCATGATTATGTTTGACGTGGTTATTTTTAGTACATTTCTGGTTTTGGTTGATTTGATTTAGGGTCTGGATTTCCTTGTTTAGTTTTAACTCACCGCCATAAATTCATACCTTGCAAAATGAAAAAGATTATCCATCTGATGCTATAGCAAGAGCACAAGCCCTCCTTGGGCAGACATCAGTTCAGTCCTGCAATACATTTTTTTCTCTGTTCAGCCAGGGCATTTCTTATTCTAGCAGTAAGGTGCATGCTTTTGCCATCTCAGCTTGCCTACCACATTCCCCTTCCTTTATTTCTCACCCTCACTTGAACCTATTTCTAAAAGGGGTCATTCACCCGAGGCCACCGAGAAGGAGCCCAGTTACTACCTGGGATCTTAATTATGTGCTAGAAAAAATTACCACGCCTTCCTTTGAATGAGCAGCATTTGCCCCTTTAAAGATCCTAACTAGGCAGACTGCCTTACTATTTGCCATCCTTTCTGCAAAGAGGCTGTCTGAGCTTGAATCCCTTATTTACAGAGTCTCTTTTACAGGGATAGAAGAACCCTTAAAACTAATCCATCTTTCATGCCTAAGGTAGTACTTTCACTGCCAGTTTTCTTTACAAAATCCTCCGAACAAAGTAGCGCATATACTTCATTCCCTGGATGTACACAAACAAGCCAGGTACTACTTGGGTAGGACAGAAAAAAATAGAGCAGAGCAATTGTTAGTTGCTTTTGCAGAGGGGAAAGAGGGCACACCTGCCTCCAAGCAAACCTTATAGAAATGGATAGCCAGTTGCATTAGGTTCTGTTACACTCACCATATAAATCCTCTTCCTGGTCATGTCATGCCCCATTCCACCATACAAAGGGCAGCTACCACTGCCTTCCAAAAAGGAGTTCTTATATAGGCCATCCTAGAAGCTGCCTTCTGGAGCTCAGTGCACATCTTAATTAAAACACTACCATTTAGGCATTGCCTTAAGCTAGAACAGGGTTTGCTACAACCATCCTGCAAAGGATTATTTCCTAAGGACCAAACGCATCTCCTACCACCTTTCTGGTAGCTTTGAGCCCTCCCAAGAATCGGTACTAAAACATTGACTACGAAGACCATAGTACAGTTGTTTCACACTTGCCATAATTGTAGATGTTCAAGTAAATCATTGTTGCAGTACAAGCTCCCACCTTCCAACCCCGCTGTCTGTTGACCCTTTCCCCCTTGCTGAGTGCAAGGAAGAGAGGAGACTCCTGCATATAGATCCTACATAATCCCCTCTCCCCCTTACTTGTTTATTACTACCCTAACTAGCTCAGACATCTGGGGAGGTCGAATTCTCCTTGGGCATCAGACTGCTCATACACTGCTTAGAAAGACCTGAACATGGTGCAGGCGGACAGCTGCTTTATACCCCGACATCCAGATATCTGCCCTCGGATGTCTGTCAACTAGGGTTAAGATTCTGGAAATTGGGCCTTTCATAATCTTCTGAGTGGCAGGAAGACCCAAGAATCAGTACGGCATCATTGATCTACTCAAACATGTACTGTTATGGTAAATGTGGATACAACCATACTTTCTGGCACCAGAGAGCAGCTAGAATTAATATGGTTAACTATATAGTCGGTAGTAACAAGAACTTTACTGTGGAAGGCTTTGAACTTTACTGCTCTTCTGGGTTGTAGACTTGCAGCAGTGTTGTCTGTGGATGTAAGAGCCAATGATGCACCTCTAGATGTAGTTGTATGTTCATGTGTTTGAGGATTGTTAATGGAGTGTCTGGGAGGAACTGTAAAAATGTATTTCACACACAATGTCTCTATCAGGTAAGATTGATTTCTTTCCTTGCATGAGACTGTTACTTGTTGGATTTGAGATGATACTTGTGTTTTTGGTACTGTGTGCATCTGTGTTCCGTGGGGCCCTTTTTTCCTGCCTAGAGATTTCTTCCTCCGTTTTATTTATTTGTTTTCTTCCTGCTCTGATTATTTTTCTTCTCCCTGCTCTGATTATTTTGTTCTTTATATGCTCATAGGTGATTATTAAGCTAGCTGACTTTGTGGGACATTTTAAGCCTAGATAATCTCCTTATCATACAATAATTATGGCAGCTAATCATGCCTCTTTTTTTTTATATTTCTTTTGCGACTTAGTTCCTTTTTATTTTACTCTCTTCAGTTACTCATTCAGTGACTTATTATAAAGCTTCATTGATTTATTTTTGCATGTAACCTATATTCTTCTAATAAAGCCATGGGTTGATCCTTTTCAAAAGTGAGAATCAAACTCTGTACCTTGTCCATCAAAATTCATGCCTCAGCCATTTCAGCTCATTATAGCACAGAGCCTCCCCTCTTCTCTCACCCACTGCTCAAGCAGTTCCTTAGAGGGGCCAAAAATGTAATGCCACCGAGGAGAGCTCCAACTCCAGCTTGGGACCTTAGCTTTGTCTTGGAGAAACTCACTCTTCCTCCTTTCGAGCCAGCTGCTACTGCAGATTTAAAATTCCTTTCCTGAAAAACAGCTTTCCTTTTAGCAGTCACTTTTGCAAGAAGGGTATCTGAGTTTACAGGCCCTTATGGCAGTGGAGCCTTTCATCGTCTTTCATGCGGACAGTGTGTCCCTCAGAATCAATCCCACCTTCATGCCCAAGGTGGTATCCAGTGTGGCTCTTAATCAGTCCATTCATTTGCCTACCTTCTTTCCTAACCCACAGCACAAAGGGGACTTGATACTGCACTCCTTAGATGTGCACAGACAACTTTGATTCTACTTGGACAGGACTAAATCTCAAAGGAAATCTGAACAACTGCTGGTGGCATTTGCTGCAGGGACAGAGGGGAAAGCTATTTCAAAGCAAAAAATGGATAGGCCACTGCATTCATTTCTGCTACAAGCACCATTCAACCAGGGCTGCATCTACCTCTATAGCCTTTCTCAGGGGCGTCCCTACAAGGGACATACTAGAAGCTGCTACCTGGAGTTCTGTACATACTTTCACCAAGCATTGTCATTTGCCAGTTTTCTCTAAATCCAGAGCTGTTTTTGCCACTGCAGTCTTGCAGGGCCTTATAGCTGGTCCTGATTCTATTTAAATTCCTCCTCCCGACCTTAGCATTGGGAATCTACCCAAATGTAATGACTGCAACAGTGAAACACGAAGAATATAGTACAGTTGTGTACACTTACCCTAAATGTAGATGTTCGAGTGTATTCACTGTTGCAGTCCTGGTTACCCTCCCTCCAGCCCCCTTTTATTCTTTTGGCTGTACGTCTACTCTCACTTACTATGCTCAGAAAGCTTTTTGGTTGGAGTTATATCCTTGTATTATAGATTTGTTTCCCATTAGGGGGGCACCTGACATCTGGGGCAAGAAATACTGATGTAATGGCGTCGGCTGCATGTTTTATACCCCCGACAACCTGACTTCATGGAAGAAGGGACAGCAACCGATGCAGGACTCGAGACTTTGTTAATCAGGCCGACTGAGGGCTACTGCAAGCAGATAACCCAAATGTAATGACTGCAACAGTGAATACACTCGAACATCTACATTTATGGTAAGTGTACACAACTGTACTTTTTCCACAGTGCTGGTCATTGTTTATGATGTTTTAACAGAAGTTAAAGCATGATTATGTTTGACGTGGTTATTTTTACCACATTTCTGGTTTTGGTTGATTTGATTTAGGGTCTGGATTTCCTTGTTTAGTTTTAACTCACCGCCATAAATTCATACCTTGCAAAATGGAAAAGATTACCCATCTGATGCTATAGCAAGAGCACAAGCCCTCCTTAGGCAGACATCAGTTCAGTCCTGCAATACATTTTTTCTCTGTTCAGCCAGGGCATTTCTTATTCTAGCAGTAAGGTGCATGCTTTTGCCATCTCAGCTTGCCTACCACATTCCCCTTCCTTTATTTCTCACCCTCACTTGAACCTATTTCTAAAAGGGGTCATTCACCCGAGGCCACCGAGAAGGAGCCCAGTTACTACCTGGGATCTTAATTATGTGCTAGAAAAAATTACCACGCCTTCCTTTGAATGAGCAGCATTTGCCCCTTTAAAGATCCTAACTAGGCAGACTGCCTTACTATTTGCCATCCTTTCTGCAAAGAGGCTGTCTGAGCTTGAATCCCTTATTTACAGAGTCTCTTTTACAGGGATAGAAGAACCCTTAAAACTAATCCATCTTTCATGCCTAAGGTAGTACTTTCACTGCCAGTTTTCTTTACAAAATCCTCCGAACAAAGTAGCGCATATACTTCATTCCTGGATGTACACAAACAAGCCAGGTACTACTTGGGTAGGACAGAAAAAAATAGAGCAGAGCAATTGTTAGTTGCTTTTGCAGAGGGGAAAGAGGGCACACCTGCCTCCAAGCAAACCTTATAGAAATGGATAGCCAGTTGCATTAGGTTCTGTTACACTCACCATATAAATCCTCTTCCTGGTCATGTCATGCCCCATTCCACCATACAAAGGGCAGCTACCACTGCCTTCCAAAAAGGAGTTCTTATATAGGCCATCCTAGAAGCTGCCTTCTGGAGCTCAGTGCACATCTTAATTAAAACACTACCATTTAGGCATTGCCTTAAGCTAGAACAGGGTTTGCTACAACCATCCTGCAAAGGATTATTTCCTAAGGACCAAACGCATCTCCTACCACCTTTCTGGTAGCTTTGAGCCCTCCCAAGAATCGGTACTAAAACATTGACTATGAAGACCATAGTACAGTTGTTTCACACTTGCCGTAATTGTAGATGTTCAAGTAAATCATTGTTGCAGTACAAGCTCCCACCTTCCAACCCCGCTGTCTGTTGACCCTTTCCCCCTTGCTGAGTGCAAGGAAGAGAGGAGACTCCTGCATATAGATCCTACATAATCCCCTCTCCCCCTTACTTGTTTATTACTACCCTAACTAGCTCAGACATCTGGGGAGGTCGAATTCTCCTTGGGCATCAGACTGCTCATACACTGCTTAGAAAGACCTGAACATGGTGCAGGCGGACAGCTGCTTTATACCCCGACATCCAGATATCTGCCCTCGGATGTCTGTCAACTAGGGTTAAGATTCTGGAAATTGGGCCTTTCATAATCTTCTGAGTGGCAGGAAGACCCAAGAATCAGTACGGCATCATTGATCTACTCAAACATGTACAGTTATGGTAAATGTGGATACAACCATACTTTCTGGCACCAGAGAGCAGCTAGAATTAATATGGTTAACTATATAGTCGGTAGTAACAAGAACTTTACTGTGGAAGGCTTTGAACTTTACTGCTCTTCTGGGTTGTAGACTTGCAGCAGTGTTGTCTGTGGATGTAAGAGCCAATGATGCACCTCTAGATGTAGTTGTATGTTCATGTGTTTGAGGATTGTTAATGGAGTGTCTGGGAGGAACTGTAAAAATGTATTTCACACACAATGTCTCTTATCAGGTAAGATTGATTTCTTTCCTTGCATGAGACTGTTACTTGTTGGATTTGAGATGATACTTGTGTTTTTGGTACTGTGTGCATCTGTGTTCCGTGGGGCCCTTTTTTCCTGCCTAGAGATTTCTTCCTCCGTTTTATTTATTTGTTTTCTTCCTGCTCTGATTATTTTTCTTCTCCCTGCTCTGATTATTTTGTTCTTTATATGCTCATAGGTGATTATTAAGCTAGCTGACTTTGTGGGACATTTTAAGCCTAGATAATCTCCTTATCATACAATAATTATGGCAGCTAATCATGCCTCTTTTTTTTTGATATTTCTTTTGCGACTTAGTTCCTTTTTATTTTACTCTCTTCAGTTACTCATTCAGTGACTTATTATAAAACTTCATTGATTTATTTTTGCATGTAACCTATATTCTTCTAATAAAGCCATGGGTTGATCCTTTTCAAAAGTGAGAATCAAACTCTGTACCTTGTGTCTTTGAAGTAAACACCTTAACCATTATACCATCCTCATTCTGGAGAATGAGGGGAACCAGGCAGGTGCAAGAAATCGCCCACCAGCTTTACCTTGGCAGGAGTAGGTGTGATCTTGATTTTCCTTTTCCTTTTAGAACACTTGTATAAGACGACATGTCATTGTTATGCATGTTCATATACAGGAAAAGGAATTGTGGTGGTAAAATGTATGGTTCTCCCCTGAACTCCAAAGGTACTTGTTTTATTGTTTTACTCTTGTGGCCTTTTGTAACTTTGGAGGATATCTATGTCCTTCTCAGAAATTCCCTTAATGTTGTAGTGAATGCCAGTTTAGTGGGTGCACTGGCTAAATAACCTTGATGACAAATTGAACTATTTTATTAATTATCAGGCAAATTGTCTTTAGTGTCATTCAGTGGTTGAGGGAATTGTAATTTGGAAGATTTGTTTGTCATCAGTTGTGTGTGTTTAAGTTGAGATTGAATTGATCATCTCTTGCCTAGTAAATGCATATGGTGGTAAGAATTCAGTTAGTCTACTCTTTTGCACACAGGAAATAATGCAGTATTTCCCCTAGCCATGGGATGTTCTACTCTTGTGGCCTTTTGTAACTTTGGAGGATATCTATGTCCTTCTCAGAAATTCCCTTAATGTTGTAGTGAATGCCAGTTTAGTGGGTGCACTGGCTAAATAACCTTGATGACAAATTGAACTATTTTATTAATTATCAGGCAAATTGTCTTTAGTGTCATTCAGTGGTTGAGGGAATTGTAATTTGGAAGATTTGTTTGTCATCAGTTGTGTGTGTTTAAGTTGAGATTGAATTGATCATCTCTTGCCTAGTAAATGCATATGGTGGTAAGAATTCAGTTAGTCTACTCTTTTGCACACAGGAAATAATGCAGTATTTCCCCTAGCCATGGGATGTTCTAGTTTTGCTGGAGATCATGAGAAAAGGCACACCTGCTGACTCAGGAATACCTGGTTTAGGGGAAAAAATGCCAAAAAATGTTTTACTCCCTAGTGGTTATTAAATAAATTAATGAATCAGGCAGGTTAAATTCAGTATTATCTCTTGGATTGATGCATTTATGTTTCACAGATAAAACATCAGTTTTCATGATAATAAAACACTGTATGTCAGTTCCTAAGTTTTGTAAACATTATTCTCCATTCAAGAGGTCAGACGTCCTGACCCATATTAAAAAGTTGATTATACAGATTTGTTTGTTGCTGGAGGTGAGACTTTTTGCATCCAATGCAAACAAGCTGCAGTGGTGGGTAAAGAAGAATTATTAGTCCTCCTTTGAGGGCATAAAAGAGAGCAGAAAAGGTGGGTAATGGCAATATTTGTTAGGAAGAATTTAGAAAATGAATGTGGAGTTAATGCAGTGTGTTTGTTGATTTTTAAGACCAAGGTGCATTTGCTGACATTTGTGTAGTTATTTATTTTTCATTTGTTTACAAGGATTGAAAAGCTCCCAAGTGTAATGTATGCACAAAAGGTATAAAAAGTAAATAAGCAAAATTACAATAACTTTAGCAGTTTATCAGAATGTATGTAAATAGAACAAGCAGTAAAACAAGAGTTTTAGAAAATAACAGTGTGTCAGTAGATAAAGACTTTGTAAGTCATGAATAAAGTCTAATACACGGTTATAATAATGGTCCATACTGAAGCAGAAGGAAAGAAGAGACTCATTTTTGAGAAAGTGAATTTGAAGAAAAATGTATTTAAGCAAAGTGTTAGCAAAAGTGATAAGTTATACAGCAGTGTGCAGGAAGAGCAAGATGAAAAGACAAATTTAAAAAACGCAAATCCAAACTAGCAAAACCGAAACAAGAAAAGAAAACGAGCAGGCAATGGAATATCCAACTGTTTATTGTACGTAAGTGCTTTCACTAAACAAAATATTTCAGCTTCTTCAGACAAGTAAAAACTATTCACTTCACAGTTTAAAAACCTAACACAAACCTGCTGAGTCAGTGGGCTGGGCCAGCCCAAGTACATGATGTCATGCAGCATTAAATATTTAAAGCAACATTGACTAATTAAACCATGTTGCCCAAATGATAGTCTTAAGCATCTAAAAAAGTTAATAAAAAAGTTTACCATTTCCAACCCAAGACAAAAAATAAATACAAATACAATTGGGATGGTAAATGATGCTTAAAAATAGGCCATTGTATAAAACATAAAAAAATAATGATAATAGTGTGTACTGTGTAAATGTGTAGCATATAAATATATTAGGTTATGTTATTAAATTGAGTTACATTATGTTAATGTAAAAAACCAACATGTAAATGCATCATACAAGACTCGTACGCCATGCCTTGTGGTGTTATAATTGTAAAAACATATAAAACCATAGAAAGTCTTACTCATAAATATAAAAAGAAGAAAAGTCAGTTAGATGTTTTAAACATTTTTGTGTGAAACAAACACGCTGCCACCCCTATCTTGCCCGGGCTTTAAGCTTCAACAAGCTCTTGATAGATGAGGCTTTTCATTTAACCCTGGAAAAGAGTAAGCAGCAGTTGCAATTTGCCATTCCACTTCAGCCACTTCTAATTTGAGTTCCCAGCCCCCCCCCCCCCTTTTGTTATGTTCTACTTGTTGTAAAACCACAAATAAGAAATTGTGACTTGAGAAAATGAGGGTGTGCCTGGCTAAAACACTAGTACTGGTTTTGTTCATAATGCTGTACTGGTGCTCATAAATCCTCTGTTTTAATTTCCTCTCTGTTTTCCCGATATAAAGTGCTTTGCAACCGTCACAGAAAGCTCCATAAACAACCCCTAGAGAATCACAGTTGTATTTATCATGGATGGTAATATACTTTATTTCTCATTTTTACTCTGTCAGTTAATTTAATGAACTTGCATTGACATCATCTCCCACATTTTGTCATGCCTGTATTAAATTTAGAAGTCCTTTTCGGCCTTTCAACCAAACCTTTCAGGTTTACGCCCCTCCTAAAAGTTAGTTGGGGTGTCAAACCTAAAGAACTTCTAAGGTGTGGGGATCTTCCGAAATAAATGCCCTGTTCTTGTTGACAATTTCTCCAACGACTCTAGAGTCAAGTGAGTAAGTTGTTAACAGTCTAGTTGATTTGTCTCCCTCCTGTATGTTTGTTGAAGCAGGAGATGCTAAATTGTTAGTGTGTGACTCTGGCATGATGTCCTTCAAGGATGCATCTGCAGTCCTTACAAATGGGTTGTCCTGTCGTCAGGCAGCCCTTCGGTCGGCCGGATTCCAAAGTCTGGGTCTGGCTTCGGCTGGTGTCGCACTTCACCCGACGTCATTGCGGCAGTTATTCGGGTATAAAGGCATCAGCCGACGCCATTTTCCTCAGTCTTTCTTGCCGCGTGGCGCCCGAAGCAGAAGCTGTTTGCAAGTGCCGGTCGGTCAGATCCAGAGATTACTACTACCGAATACTACTTCGAAGACTTCTATAAAGCTAAGTACCCCGTTGGGGACTCGTTCTTGCCTCAGCCGATGTCAGAGAAAGTTAATAACTGTTTATCTTGTGGGAAACAAATACCTCATAAAGATTTCCACTCCTATTGCATACATTGTTTAGGCCCAGACCACGACGTAGCAGCTTGTCTAGCCTGTGCTTCTTTTAACCGACGGACGCTTAGACGTCGCTCGGACTTTGCTGAACAGATTTTCGGCTCCGATTTTGCCTACATTATGCCGTCGGATCCTCCAACTACGCAAATAACCAAAAAGCGCAAAGAAAAGAACCGACACTCGCGGTCCGCGGTTTCGGCTGAAACCGCGGTTAAGCAATCCACGAGTGTCTCGGTTTCGGCCGAAACCGAGCAAGCGGTTCTTTCTTCAGCCGATAACTTGCCTTCTACCGAGGCCTCTTCTATACTGGTAGAAACGGCTTCTAAAATCCAGCCTTCTGTTGCGATTTCACAGGATTTATCAGACACCATTCCACTAGATATTTCTACCCCTGCACGTGGAGCTGCTAGGCCTCCTCCAGCTATGTCTATTAAGGCCTTTGCCAGGGCTAAAGCAGCCAAAACTTCCAAACCTGTGCCTGCCAAGCCCCCCTCTCACAGGCCCAGCACCAGCTCCCATATCCTTTCTTTGGCACAGGATCTCATCACTTTAATTCGTGGATCCCAGCCTCATCCAGACAGGGCCTCTCTCCCTCCTCCAGAAAAGAGGCCTAGAGCAGAGCCCCTGAGCCAGTAGCCACAGATGATTCTTCTGATGATTCAGAACATACAGACCCTCCTGAGGCTTCTTATTCTCCTTACGAAGACTCTGATGCTGAGGAGTCCATCCCTTCAGCCTCTTCTCCTGAGGAATTTTCCTTTGGGGAAACCTTGCATGCTATGAGGGAACAATTTCAGTGGCAGGGCCAAGATTTCTCAGACTCTAGAAAAAGGTTTAGGACCTTTCTACACTTACCACAGCATAGGCCTTTAGCTATCCCTCCAGTTCTATCTGTTGTTGATGATGCATTTAATGATGCTTGCACTACTCCTGATACTTTACCTCCGGCTCCTGCTAAACCAGATAGGTACTACAGGGTCCCGGACACTCATCACCACTTATATAAGGCCCCTTTGCAGATCCAGAGACTATCTCCCAGGGCCCTAAAGCTGTAGCAGCTACTTCTTCTAAAAACCCCCTCCCCTCTGATAGGGAATCCAGGTCCTTAGAGATGGGGTAAAAAGTTTACACCTCTGCTACTTTGTCAGCTAGAGCTTTGAACTGCCAATTTCATATGATTCAATATCAAGAGTTTATGCTTGACCAGTTGACTAAAAAGCTGTCCTCTGAAGAATCTTTAGATAAAAAGTATGTTCAAGAAATGTTACATAACATACAGCAGGTTAGTAACCATTCTTTAAAATGTGGCTATGATGCACTGGAGGCTTCCTTTAGATCAGCCATGACTGGCACAGTTATCAGGAGGCATGCATGGTTGAAGGAGCAGGCATTACCAGACCATGTCAAATCTAAGCTTTTGGATGCACCTATGGACAAGGTCAATTTATTTGCTGCCCCCGCACAGCAGGTTCTGAAAAAGATGGAAGAGAAAGCAAAATCTGTGCAAACAGTAAAAGATTTCTTACAAGTTCAACCTCCAAGGTTTAGCAGGAATTGGCCCTCCAAGAATTGGTCCTTTCCGGACTCCTCTAAGGCACAAAGAGGCAGGAATAGGCGCTCTAGAGGCAGAAACCAATCCAGGGGTGCCTACAGGGGTCGCCAGTGGCAGGGTAACAACCAACGAGGCACGGATACAGCCACCACCACTACAACAACTCAATCACAGTGACTTGGCAGTGGCACCGCCTACCAGGGAACAACTAGAAGCACCCTTAGGCGGAAAGCTAACATTATTTTCAAGAAACTGGCACTGCATTACAAGAGAAAAATGGATTTTGCAGACTATAGACAAAGGTTACAGGTTCCATTTCCATACACTACCAGGAAAGAGAGGAATGCCAAACCTACCACCTTCTCAAAGGGCAGAAGCTCTAAAACAAATATCTCAATTATTAAGAATGCATGCTGTGGAAAAGGTACCATTTATGGAGCAAGGAAGGGATTTTACTCCAGGCTCTTCCTGGTACCAAGAAAAGAAAACAAATGGAGGCCTATTCTAGATCTGTCCGCTCTAAACACATTCCTCATTGTTCCAAAATTCAAAATGCTGACCCTACAGCAGCTTCTTCCCATGCTGGGCAAGGAGTCTTGGCTGGTAACTCTAGATCTCAAGGAGGCATACCTGCACGTCCCCATAAGACCAATTTGCAGAAGATACCTCAGATTTCTTGCAGGATCAGAGCATTATCAATTCTCAGCATTGCCCTTTGGCTTATCTACTGCGCCCAGAGTGTTCACGAAATGCCTGGCATCAGTAATCGCTCATTGCAGACTTCAGGGAATTCAAATTTATCCCTACCTGGACGACTGCCTGATACAAGCGGACAACAAAAACAAATTAACAGAAGACTTACAGAGAGTCATCTACCTGCTTCAAGCCCTGGGATACACAGTCAATACAAAAAAGTCTAGGCTGATTCCATCCCAAATAATAACCTTTCTGGGTGCAGAACTGGACACATCAAAACAAATGGCATTTCTAACTGCAGAAAAGAAAGAGCAACTTCCTCTCTATTTCTTGGCATTAACAAAGCAGAGCCATCTAACTGCAAGAAAAGTGCTACAAGCTCTAGGCTTCATGGCATCCTGCATAATTCTGGTCCCTCATGCCAGGCTTCATATGAGAAAGCTACAGTGGTACCTAAAGAATTTGTGGTCTCAGCACAAGCACAGCCTGGAAACCAAAATTCCATTGATCCCATGCCTGAAGCAAGAGTTCTTATGGTGGGCTCAGGCCTGTCAATCAAACACAGGACTGCCCTTCTGCAAAAGTCAACCAAGACAAACTATCACGACAGATGCCTCAGACCTCGGTTGGGGGGCACACATGATGGACAAGTGCATTCAAGGCCTATGGACTCAAGACCAACTGCATCTGCACATAAATCTAAAAGAAATGATGGCAGTAAAATTGGCAATCCAGGCATTCAGACCTCTTCTCCACGAAGGCCAGCTGTTAAGGACAGACAACACCACAGTTATGTGGTACATCAACAAACAGGGAGGCACACACTCATACCCCCTATGCCGGCTGGCACTAGACCTACGGGATGTGGCTCTGAGCTACAACCTTCAGTTACAGGCAATTTATGTACCAGGGAAGGAAAACATTCTAGCAGACATATTAAGCAGAACTACAACAGATGCCCACGAATGGATGCTGCATCCGGACATCTTCAAAGCCATCACAAGAGAATGGGGATTACCACAAATAGACTTGTTTGCATCCCCATACAATCACCAGTTGAAGAAATTCTGCACAAGGACTTGCCACCCACTTGCTTGGAAGGTGGACTCCCTATCCTTCAGTTGGAAAAGCCTGACAGCATACGCATTCCCACCACTTCCTTTGATGCACAAGGTGCTTCTCAAGATCAAAGAGGAACGTCCGAGGATCATTCTGATAGCCCCAGACTGGCCAAGACAACATTGGTACCCACTGCTGAGGAGCATGTCCCGGGAACAAATATGGAAACTGCCCTGATCCCATTACTGCTGACACAGAACAACTACAACATTCTGCATCCAAACCTAAAAACTCTGCAGCTAACTGCCTGGAACATTACATAACAGAAATTAACCCAAATTTATCACAAAGGGTTAAGGACATAATCCTGGAGGCTCGTAGACCTTCAACAAGAAAGAATTATGCAGCAAAATGGAAAAGATATCTCATCTGGAGTGCTGCAAAGGGGCAAGATGTGACACTGGTGAACATAGCCAACATCCTGGAGTACTTGGCGGAGCTCTACCACACAGGCCTGTCCTATTCCTCCATCAAGATACATGCATCAGCTATTTCAGCACAATACAGCTTGGATCCTCCTGTCTTCTCGCATCCTCTGCTCAGACAGTTTCTGAGGGGAATTAAAAATGTAAAACCTCCCAGGAAACCTCCATTGCCAACATGGGACTTGAACTTTGTGCTAGAAAAACTGACTCTACCTCCTTTCGAGCCAGCAGCTACAGCAGACTTGCAATACTTATCCTGGAAGACTGCCTTCCTGCTGGCAATAACTTCAGCAAGAAGGGTCTCTGAACTACAAGCATTAATGGCAGTACAACCCTTCCTGATCTTCCATCAAGATAGAGTGTCCATGAGAACAACTCCTACATTTATGCCTAAGGTGGTATCCAGAGTCTCTTTAAATCAGGCTATCCACCTTCCTACATTCTTCCCCAATCCACAGAACAGGGGAGAAAAGCTCTACATACCTTGGATGTACACAGGCAATTACGCTACTACCTGGACAGGACAAAAAACAATAGAAAAACTGACCAGCTTCTGGTAGCTTATGCAACAGGAAAAGAAGGAAAACCAATTTCTAAACAGACAATCTCCAAATGGATAGGAAATTGCATTAGACTTTGTTACTCCTACCATGGAAAGAAAACTCCAGAGAACATCAGGCCTCACTCCACAAGGGCCACAGCCACTACCACAGCTTTCTTACGAGGAGTGGCTACCAAGGACATTATAGAGGCTGCTACTTGGACCTCCGTGCATACATTTGCCAAGCATTATAACTTACCTCTATACTCTAGATCCCGTGCTGGCTTTGCCACTGCTGTTTTGCAAGGGATCCTGACTACACCATAATCTTTTCTCATTTCATCCTCCCCTAGTTTAGCTATGGTATTCTACCCATTTGTAAGGACTGCAGATGCATCCTTGAAGGACATAGTACAGTTTTGTACCTACCATAAATGTAGATGTCCGAGAGGAATGCATCTGCAGTCAGGATTACCCACCCTCCTTCCCCTCTGAGGTACTCCTAGGGTACTTACCAATCTACAGCTAGCTTGGGGGGGATCTATTATGGTGTATTTGTTTGTATATATGTACATACATGTTTATTTTGTGTGTTTGCTCTCTACTATTTGGAAACTTTGGCATTTATCCAAATTTAGCCTACCAAGAGGGCACCTGGCATCTGGGGCAAGAAACACTGAGGAAAATGGCGTCGGCTGATGCCTTTATACCCGAATAACTGCCGCAATGACGTCGGGTGAAGTGCGACACCAGCCGAAGCCAGGCCCAGACTTTGGAATCCGGCCGACCGAAGGGCTGCCTGACGACAGGACAACCCATTTGTAAGGACTGCAGATGCATTCCTCTCGGACATCTACATTTATGGTAGGTACAAAACTGTACTTTATAGCCTTTGTGTAACAGGAGGTAAAGTGGCCTGATGACCTTTTACTAATGACTTCTTCAAACACAGTGGCCACAAAGGCCATTGGATACCCTCTCCTATTAAACATGAATCTTAAGTCACATTCAGTTATAAAATCATTGAAGTCACTAACCATTCTGGCAGCCCTTACTGCTTGTCCCTTCACCACTGCTTTTTTCTGGTGTAAAGGGTGACAAGTAGAAAAATGCAGAAAGGTGTTGGAATAGGTTGGCTTACGGTATATAGTAGCTCTAAATCTGTGGTTAACAAGGTCCTTTGCTAGATGAATATCCAAAAAATCTATGTAGTCTGTGCCTATTTGGAAGGTAAAATCCAAAAAGGTAGTATTAGTTTTAATCTCACTGATGAATTCATCTATCAGATTTACTTCACCCTTCCATAGAAAAAACATGTCATCCTGGTACAAGTGTACAGACCACATTGTTCTTAAAGGTAGGGGAATTAAACAAATAGGACAGCCTTGGCATCTGGACCCAGTTCCAGATCTTTTGACCCACCAGTCGAGTCATCTGCACCAGGCCATTCGCTCTTTCAACCTCACCGCTTAGTTGCTCCACTTCCTTCCTTAGCCAGGCTTCCTGTGATTTCTAATCCTGTACGGGATATCATCGTAGCTTCTCTAAAGTCCTCTACCAGAAAGATTTATGCTAGTAAATGGCAGCGTTTTTCCTTCTGGGCAAAGTCCAGGGACATAGATCCCTTTACTGCCCCAGTTCAGTCAGTTTTGGACTTCTTAGCTGAGATTTTTCAGTCTGGTTCTTCTTCTTCGACAGTCAAAGTCCAGCTGGCAGCAATCTCAAATTTTCATGTTGGCTTAGCGGACCAGAACATAATGTCTCACAAGCTTTGTAAAGCCTTTCTCAGGGTATCTTTCTACTAAAGCCCCCAATTAAAGATCCTCCTCCGCAATGGGACCTGAATTTAGTGCTGACATCCCTAATTCTTCCCCCCTTCAAACCGGCTGCTACATGCTCTTTAAAATTTCTCTCTTGGAAGACAATTTTTCTGGTGGCTATTACTTCAGCTAGGAGAGTGTCTGAACTTCATGCTCTCTGTGTTCGACCTCCCTACTTGGTTTTCCACAAGGATAGAGTATCTCTAAGAACAAATCCATCCTTTTTGCCCAAGGTGGCTTCCCAGACGAATCTTAACCAGTCTATTGATCTTCCAGTATTTTTCCCGAAGTATTCGGACAGAGCGGAACAGAAACTGCATTATTTGGATGTTCATCGCCAGCTCAGATACTACTTGGATAGAACTAAACAATTCAGAAAATCTGATCAGCTTTTTCTTTCATATGCAGAAAACAGAAAAGGTCTCCCGGTCTCCAAGGTGACCTTATCGAAATGGCTCTCTTCCACTATTTCCCAAGTTTATCTCCTTAGGGGCAAAGAATTGCCCTCTAAACCTAAGGCACATTCTACTAGAGGCCTAGCCACATCTACAGCCTTTCAGGCTAGGCTACCTATTGACACCATTTGTGCAGCAGCCACTTGGGCCACGCCTCGTACCTTTGTCTCACATTACAAATTGGACTTGGCCTCCAGAGACAGAGCTAGGTTTGGTTCCACAGTTCTCAAGAGTCTGTTCCATTGAGCCACCCAGGATAGAGGTGCTAGGGGCCGGTCCCATCCAGCAAGAATGAAGGCGAGTTTGACAACTTAACATTAAAGTTATGTACCTACCATAACGTTCCATGTTAGTTGTCTTCTCTAACTTCTTTCTTCGTCCCTCCCTCCTTTCCCCTAGCCTGGACAGACCTTGAAGTTGTACTCTTCTCTGGGGACGAGTTTATTCTTCCTATGGACTCCAGTTGTGAGTGGTCACTAGTTTTACTAGTTCCCCTGTCTTGTGTTTACACATTTGGTTACTTTCTTCTCCTTCTGTTGGAAGAAGATAATGGGCATATTTCTATAGCTACCAAACGAGATCTGGGTAGTCACGCCTTGCATCATGGGATATAGGGTTGCCTCGAGCTGGTAAAATTAGCTCGAGCTTAGCAGTGCGATTCGGAGCCGAGGATCGGCTCCGAACCCATCCAGCAAGAAAGAAGGCGAGAGAAGACAACTAACATGGAACGTTATGGTAGGTACATAACTTCTTATTTTTAAGCATTCTTTACCATCCCAATTGTATTTGTATTTATTTTTTGTCTTCGGGTGGAAATAGTAAACTTTTGTATTAACTTTTTTAGATGCTTAAGACTATCATTTGGGCAACATGGTTTAATTAGTCAGTGTTGCTTTATATGTTTAATGCTGCATGACATCATGTACTTGGGCTGGCCCAGCCCACTGACTCAGCAGGTTTGTGTTAGGTTTTTAAACTGGGAAGTGAATAGTTTTTACTAGTCTGAAGAAGCTGAAGTATTTTGCTCAGTGAAAGCGCTTACGTACAATAAACAGTTGGATATTCCATTGCCAGCTCATTTTCTTTTCTTGAAAAGACAAATTTGAGAGGCAACACCAGGGACTGCAGCAGTACCCCACATAGTACAGGTAGTTGTGTGCTGGAGTGTGGTAATTTTTCATGTCCTTTGCACCCAACCCCCCTTCTGCAAGGGACTGTTTTGGACTGGGACGCGGTACCTTCGTAACGTGTGCCCCCTTCTTTCGTATGTTTTGCTGTCACTTCTCCTCTTCAGGCTCCCCAAGGAAAGTTTATATTCTGTGTCACAGGCTACACCCCACCTGCAGTAAGCCACGTCATGATAGGTTGAAAAAAAGAGTCAAAGATGGTGTTGGTGGATACTGAGTTAATGCCAGGAATGTAGAGATGTCTAAGGTGAGACCAGATCAGCTTGCCATGGGGAAAGATCTTGAGGAGAGGAGACCTCAGAATGCAGTTGATATTTTTTATTTATTTGTTTATTTTTTTAAGCCAGATCTCATCCTGTGTTCAGGTGGGGAAGAGGATTGCAAGAAGTCCTTTAAATGTTAGTCAAGTTTAAATGCAAGAAACAAACTTTACTTTTTACTCAAAAAAGTGTTTACATGCATCTTTATGCATGTGAACACTTTGTGTGTTTGAAAATAAAAGTTTATGTTGCTGCATTTTAAAAAAAAATCTACATAAAGTATACAGCTATATTTATGCCATTAATATTTATTTGCAGACAGTAGGTGCTTGTCACTTTGGGTGTCCAGTTCTAATTATGCTGGGTTAATGTGGGCAAGTAACTGTATGTTAGTTATGTACTTGTCAAGCTATTTTATTAGCAGTTTGGCAAATAAATTAACCAACTAATCATTAGTTTTTTTATCAAACTGTTAATTTAACAGTTTGACAATTGCATAACTAATTACACAGTTGCTTCCCTGCGCTTACCCAGCATTATTATAGCTGAACACCAAAAGTGATGGAAATGCCTCCTTCCCACCCTTAAATATTAATGTCGTAAATACAGCTACGTACTAATAGACTTCCATGTTCAGAAGCAGTTTTTAAAATAATTTTATTTACAAAATGATGTGAAGCAACCTTTATTTTCTGCATAAAAAAAACAAAGGTTGTTTTGTGACTTGAGATATGATCTTTCACACTGCATATCAACCATAGGCCTCTTCTAAGAAGGTGAGGTGCAGAGGAGAAAGAGGGAAAGTTGCTGCTATCTTTGGCAATAAGGCAAGCCTCGATTCTTTTTGTGAGGAGTCTTCATACCTTCTCCAGTTATATCGTATGAATTATGACTAGGTTACAGAACATGATGCATTATTCTAAAGTTGGTTTTATAAGAGCTGTGTACAAGGGGGACAGTTTCCTCCTTGAAACAGCTCTTGACTACAGAGAGGATTAAATAGGCAATTTCTTATCCTCTGCAGACTTTAGTGTCTACAAGGATGTCGGATAAATAAAAATTTTTTCAAGGGCTCTGAGGGTTTCTGTTGTTTTTGACAACTTTTGCCACACTTTAGTTGTGTAGAAAGCTGGAGGAATAACGCATGCTAGAATGCGGCTACATAAATATCGTTGAAAAGTCATTTACAAAGACATTGACGAAATTCTGACCAAGGTTAAAAAATATAAACTGTTACCTAAGAAACCTAACTGTAGACGAGCCAACTAAAGGGTTCAAGCACAGCAGCCAACCCAATACTATCTTTTAACTTTACCCCAAATCTGGTAACATCTCTCCAAATTGAGCGAGGAGAGCCTGAAATTACTACAGACTTGTATAGCTGCAAAAAAAACTACAAGGTCTCATCCACCTAAACTCTGCTATTTCAGAGATTGGGCTGGCCCCGCTCCGCTTCGCCCTCACTACGCTCTGGCTCGCTACGCTCCCCACCCTGCCCCCATATCCCACCCGCCCCCACTACCTCTATATTTATAGCCACTTGGCCACTCCTACTTCCTCTCCCACCCACCATACTTCCTCTCCCACACACACCACCCCCTCTCACCCTGTCACCATGCCCAGGCCACCAAGGATAATAATCCTATTCATCCTACCACTCATTGCAATACTCTACCTCCTAACAAGTTATGAACACCTATCATTATCAGGCTTCCACTATTCAAATTATCACACAAACTCCCCCTCCCCTCCACTAATAGTTGAATTCTACCACAACAAAACAACCCCCAAAACAAAAAATCTCTAAGAACCTTACCTTAAGAAGCAACACCAAATAACTTCAAAAACAAAACAAGGTCTAAAGCTACTAATCAAAGTCCTAAAACTAATAGCTTACCTGAGGAAAAACATCACCAATGACGGGGACATCCACCCCAACCCAGGCCCTACCAGCTCTATAGAGCCCACCAAACATCCACTCTCCCTTAGACCGACCAACTCCCTACTTATCTGTCACCTAAACATAAGAAGTCTGAACAGTAAGGTACCTAACCTTCATGCCATGCTAGAAACCTATCTACCTGACATCATGTGTCTAACTGAAACATGGCTTAAACCATCAACCAAAGACAATCAGATAATGTCACCTGGGTTTAACATACTCAGAGCTGACCGTATAAAGAAAAGGGGAGGTGGAATAGCTGTCCTGTATAAAAATACGCTAAACATACTAACTAACCCCAAACAACCACCGCAGGTTGCTAACGCTGAAATATTAGCTCTGATAATAAAACTAAATAAACTAAAAAGTGTAAACCTAATAGTTATCTACATACCCCCAGGGAACAATATTGAAACTTTAGAAGCCATTCTAAATTGGATAGATAACAACTATCCACAAGAAACTATAATCCTGGGAGATGTCAGCATTGATTGGAACCAATGTTCCGCACAGTCCAATCATACCCCCTTAAATCTCCATGGTTTCACTCAGATTATAACCACTACCACCAGACCAGGCAAAAAGAAAGCATACTTGACTGGATGCTCGTCAAGGAGCACCCCCAAAAATATACTCCAGGAACTCTCCCCAATGATCTTAGTGATCATATGCTTACATACATTTTGAAAAATAATACAACCAATGCTAGGACGCCAGTGTATAGAACGATCAGAAAAAAAAAAAATTCGACCCAATTAAATTTAACACGGAACTTAAATACTGTAACTGGTCAAGATTGAAATTCCTTCCCATAGATGAGGCAGTCTCACATTTTAATGAAACATTCCTTACAGTACTGGACTCTCATGCTCCAAAAAGGGTATCTAGAATCAAAACTCACATAGCACCCTGGCTAACCACAGAGACCAAAGCCAAAGTAAATCTCAGGGACAAAGCATGGTCCAAGTGGCGTACCACCAAGTTACCATTAGATCGGGTCATCTTCCAGCAAATAAGAAATGAAACTAAAAAGGCCACTGCTCTAGATAAGAAAAACTACTTTTACCACCTACAAAACAAAAACCAAAAGAACCCCCAAAAATTCTGGGCAGGATTGAACAAACTTCTCCAACCAGGAAAATCCACCACTCCCACCCCAGAAACTCTATCTGATAAGAACCAAGAAGAAGTAGCTAACAACTTTAATACCTTCTTCACCGAAACCATTCAGTCACTAGCTAGCCAGCTACCTGCTCCCTCCACCACCCCCAAAAACACCACACCCAAATCTCCACTACCATTCAATCTACAACCCATATCCACCACCTACATTCGATCCCGACTGAAAAAACTAAAGCCAACTACCCTCTCAGCTGATCTTCTACCAGCAGAATACCTGCAAATTGCTGCAGATGTCATTGCCTACCCCATATCAATCTTAATAAACAGAACCATTACTGAGTCCACAATCCCAGCAATATGGAAAATATCTCACGTCATACCTCTTCATAAAGGTGGAACGTCCACTGAACTTTCTAACTATAGGCCAATAGCCATATTATCACCACTTGCCAAAATTATGGAAAAGTGTGTGCATAAACAACTAATGTCCTATCTCATCCAAAATAAGCTACTAACTGACTGTCAGCATGGATTTAGACCCCATCATAGCACGACTACTGCCCTCCTCTCTTTTACCGAAAAAATCAACCATAACCGGAACAACAAAAATATCTCCTCTGCCCTCTTTCTAGATATGTCGAAAGCCTTCGACATGGTAAACCACCAGCTTCTTCTCAAAACCCTAGAAACCTTACATCTAGACACCCATGCCCTAAACTGGTTTCAGGCCTACCTCGTAGGCAGACAACAAGCAGTTATGTGGCAGAACAAGCTTTCATCCCTACTACCAAACAGCATAGGCGTACCCCAAGGGTCCATATTAGGACCTCTTCTCTTCTCAATATTCATAAACGACCTCCACTCAGTTATCTCCGAAGTCACCTGCATCCAATATGCAGACGACTCTACTCTCATCTGTTCCAATCCCATACTTGACAACCTTCTAAAAACCACCCAACACTGCTTTACTATAGTTGAAAATTGGCTAACTGACCATCAACTCATATTAAACCCCAAAAAAAACCCAACTACTTCTCTTTCACCCAACTAACCCAACACCTTTCACACAATTCACTATCCAATCCAACAATGGAACTATTATCTCTCCTACTACCAACGCTAAACTACTAGGAGTAAATATAGACAATAAACTCCGATTTGACACCCACATCAACCAAACTATTAAAATGGTAAACAAAAAACTAGGGTCTTTATATAGATTAAAAACCTTCCTAACTCCAGCCGCTAGACTAGCCACTGCCCGCTCACACCTTCTATCTACCCTACTATATGCCTCCCCCATCCTTACTAACCTCAACAAATCAGACCTAAATCGTCTCTCCACTTGCTATAACCACATTGCTAGATTCATCACTGCCCTGCCCTATAGAACACACCATTGTATTAACCTGAAAAAACTTGACTGGCTAGAACTCCCTAATCTTCTCCTGAAATATCAACTTTTAGAAGCCTTTAAAATCCTGAAACATCCAGAGAACACCCCTGCTCTAAAAAACATACTAACCCCCTACTCCAACCTTAGTTCTCTTCGCTCATCTGACAAACTCCTAATACAAACTAGCAAGGCCCATAACCTAGGCGGGGATACACTGTACTCCAATGTTATTGGAAAGGTGTGGAACTCTCTTCCAAATAAATTAACGTCTTTACCATCACTAGCTTTATTCAAAAAAGAACTTGAAATCCACTATAAATCGCATTGGCTATGTCCTTGTATGAACCCAGACTAAGATTACCATGAGCAACTCTGCATAGAAATGGGCAATTTTTGTCCTAGTCAACCAAGTGTCTACTAACCTGAATATAATGTATGTAACCAAATGTTGCTTCTATTGCAGCACTCTTATCTCTCTTAAAACTATGCATTTGTTTTCTGTCTTTTTGTCTTTTTATTATATGTCATTTTAACCCTGTTGGAGCTTTTCTCCCCGGGACTCCGCTGAAAATGGACATGTATCCAGTCGGACTACCCCGGTCAACAAATGTAAAATTAAAAAAAAAATTTTAACTATTTTAACTTTTAGCTGTCTCCCTTCAGTACTTTATAGGGGCTTGGGGGGGGGGGGGCACAAGAGGTTGCCAAATGCCTGACTGTATTGTTTTTATTTTGAAGACAAGGTTATTTGTACTGCACCAGTTCTGTGTAATGCTAAGTGCAGTTTGAAGTGAGGTGGTGTGTGCATCATCATAAAGTAAATTGCAGTCATCTGTGTATTTGGTGAGACAGACACTGGAGTTAGGTTTGATATCATAGGAAGAAAAATCAATACATAAATGGCCTCAGGATTAACATATGAAATACTCCACTGTTTACATGGGCTGGTGAGGGTAGAAGTCCTCCTATTCATTTTTTGTGAACCCAAGTTAAGGCTTCATTAACATTTAGGCTCCTGAGTTTTATGTATGATGTTTTAGCCCTATCCAGGAAAGCTGTGTGTATAGACAATCCTTCATCCAGGTTATAAGGTTAAGTGTATGCGTTTTTATATTTGGAAAAATAAAAATGCATGCTGGTTTAGATAATTGAGAAGGCTGTATCTCATGTCTACCTGTATGTTTCAGGATGATTTTCTCTCTCATTTTGCCAAATATGCTTATGAGGCTGGTAGGTCTGTAATTATTGGGGTTTGTGGAAGGGTTTATTTCTGCAGATGTGGCATGCTTCCATATCAGTGATGTAGCCAGTTCTTAATGCTCTTTTAAGAATGCTCTTAAAAGAGCAAGTTAGGCTTTCCAATATTTCAACTGACTGCATGAAATTTATATTTCTGACATTACTGTAGGTGACCAGTTCAGATGTAATTTCTGGTGGGGTCATGTAGGCAGGAAAAGAGGAGTGTAGAGTGATGGCTATATCTTTTGACTCTGTTTGGATGGTATCATTTTGTTTAACATATTCCTGTTCCAGCCCATTCATTTTTCTGAAATAAAAGGCTCTCCTTTTGTTAGTTGTCATTTTTGTTTGCAGTTTTTTACAGAGTTATTTTTGGATGGAGTTGCACGTAGCCTTGTTGGTTCACGTTGTTTAAAGGCTTTGTAACCTCTCTTAATTTGATGTTGTAATTTGTGATTTTGTAATGCCATCATTTAAATTTATTGTTGAATGTCTCGCTGTATACTTCACATGACTGACTTTGCAAAGGCAGTGTTATGAACGGTAAATTCATTTAACTTGATAAGCCCACTGGACCAAGTGTCCCTTTTTCAGGGGCAGTCTAGGAGCATTGTCTACGTAACTTACTGAATCAGAGTAGGCAGAGGAGGAACGAATCAAACTCTGTACCACCAGCCCACGGGAAGCAACTCATTAACAGCTCAGATACTAAACCCTCCTGCTCTCCTCATCAAGCTCGGGGGGCTTAGTGTTTCATTCTATTTGAATGACATAAGGTGATTGATTGTTCAGGGTGCTATAGTTGCTGTTTGAAAAGGGGGGTGAAGCAATGCTTTGTTTAGCCCATCTGGCAGAGATGTATGATTTTTCCCAGTTTGTTGAAGGATAATATAGGTCATTGAGAAAATTTTGTTAGTGAGGATAAGTTTGAGGAACGTTATCATTTTCTTGAGGTGACATGGAGGGTGTGTGAAAACATTTTAAAAAATGATCTGATGATGTCCACTTCATTTCATTAACCTATTGGTTATGTTTCTGATCCTCAGAACCGACCAGCCGTTTACTTTCCAGCTCGAGCTTCCTGACTTGAGCTCCTCCTCCCTACCCATAATACCTTGCTCTCCCAGAATACCTCAGATCTGATCTCATTTGCCTTGTTTCTAGCTCGCAGTGATTTCGTAGCTCTTGAGGTTCTCCATCTTCAAAGTGGGTACATGTCCTTTTTCTTGTTCTCCCTACCTATTTCACTTTACTTATCTAACTCTTAATACTTCTCTCGTTTTGATAGCTTTCTTCTTTCTAGTTTTCATGTTTCTGTCAGATCTCCTGTCTTGTTTTGGGGGAAAAAAAAACTCAAAAACCTCATCCTCTTATGATTTTCTCTTTCTTTTCCTTGCTTTTATGGCTGACCAAAAACCTCTAGATTTTAAAAAGTGCACTTCCTGTGGGTGGAAGATTCCTCCAGCTGATACTCACAGGGAGTGCATTTACTGCTTCGGACCTTACCATTTGGAAGCTCCTTGCAAAATCTGTAAGGCTTTCCATCCTCAGGCTTTGGTGGATAGGAGGAGCAAACTGGTGTTAAAATACTTACTCCCTCCTTCCTCCACTTCTTGGGATGCCTTCTACATCAGGGGCTCAACTCCCTCCTAAAAAGCCAGAGGAGTCCAGGAGATCTTCTCCTGTGTGATTCTCCTCTGAACCACCTAGGAAAATGGGGAAATCTTCAGAACAGACTGTCGGCTCCGAGCTCAGTTGCCACTGCTGCTCCTCTGCCCGGTCATCCTCCATTGCTCCAGGCTGATGGTACTCCCATGGCATTGACTTCTACGATTTCAGTGCAAAGATCAGCTCTGTCACGATATGTAAGGAGATCTCCATCTTGTTCCTCTCTGAGATCGTTTATAGGTTCATAGGTAAGTACTAGGCTATCTGCCCAAAGGCATTTATAAGCCTAGCCAGAGTGTGTTGGCTTTCACCTCCCCCTTAGATTAATTCCCTGTGCTTCTGACCAGCAGAGCCATTAGTTCCCTGCGCCTCTGTCCAGCAGAGCCACTGCAGTGAAACCCTGGGTAAATTTTCTGTTTCCCATCCACCCGCCTGTATACAAAACAAAGCCTTTTCGCCCACCCCCTGCCACTCAAGTTCTTACCACAGATGCATCGGACTACGCCTGGAGAACTCATCTGGATGGCTGATGCATACAGGGACGTTGGAATGCCCAGTAGATGCACCTGCACATAAATCTAAGTTTGTTGATAGCAGTGCAGCAGGCCTTACTAGCTTTCAAGCATTTTCTTTCTCCAGGAACCCTGTTCGTCAGAACAGACAACACCACAGTCATGTGGTACATCAGCAAGCAGGGAGGGATTTACTCTTACCCCCTGTGCAGGTAGAGCATGAATCTTTGGTCCATAGCAGCATCCCTGGGCCTGCATCTCTTAGCTCAGTTTCTTCCAGGAAGGCTCAGTGTTTTGGCAGACCAGTTGAGCAGACAGATCCTGGATCCTCATGAGTGGCAGCTGAACAGAGCACTCTCTTACAGCATCATTCAACGTTGGGGCACACCTCAGGTGGATCTTTTCTCCTCCCCAGACAACCATCTTCTACCTCTTTCCTGCACCAGACAGCATCACAGCAGAACCTGGAATGTGGATGCCCTGTCCTTCCCTTGGACATTGTTGTCAGTTTATGCCTACCCTCCTCTTCCCAGAGTGTTATTGAAGATCAGGGACGAATGACCAAGGACTATTCTCATAGCTCCGGACTGGCCCAGACAGCATTGGTATCCACTGCTTCGCAGTCTCTCCCAATATCCTCCTTGGTATCTTCCTCTGAAGCCAGATCTTTTGGTTCAGGAAGGGGGAAACATTCTACATCCTCATCTTCAGTCTCTCCATTTGGCAGCATGGCTCATTGTATGACTCCATCCTTTTCTTTTTCCCTTTCCCAGCAGGTGGTTAACGTGCTAAGGGAGGCCAGGAGGCCTAGTACTAGGATGTCCTACGCTGGCAAATGAGAAAGATTCTCTCATTGGATGCAGGCTAGAGGGGAATCTTCTTCTCAGCCTACCCTTCCTCTGATCGTGGAATACCTGGCTGATTTGCTTCAGGGTGGTCTTTATTTCCTCTGTCAAGATCCATGCTTCAGACATTTCTGCTCATTGTTCTTTTGAGCAACCCATTTTCTCTTATCCCCTGATGAAAATGTTTCTCAGAGGTGCTTGCAACTTAAAACCTCACAGAAGGCTATCTACTCCTGCCTTGGATCTTAATTTTGTTCTAGAGAAACTCGCTCTTCCTCCTTTTGAGCCAGCTGCCACTGCAGATTTAAAGTTTCTCTCTTGGAAGATTGCCTTCCTCTTGGCTATAACTTCAGCAAGGAGGGTTTCGGAGCTGCAACCTTTGATGGCTGTGGAGCCTTTTCTTATTTTCCATGCAGATAGGGTCTCTCTGAGAACCAGCCCTTCCTTTATGCCTATGGTGGTTTCTAGCCTGACTCTTAATCAGTCCATACACCTTCCAACCTTTTTTCCTAATCCTCAAAATAGAGGTGAAAGAATCCTACAGTCTCTTGACGTGCACAGACAGCTCAGGTTTTACCTGGACAGGACTAAAGACCTTCGGAAATCAGCACAGTTATTGGCCAGTTTTGCCCCTGGAGCCCAGGGCAAGGCTATTTCTAAGCAAACCATTTCTAAATGGATTGCACATTGTATTACTTGTTATTCCTTTCATGGCAAGGCTCCTCCTCAAGGGGTTAGGACCTACTCAACTAGAGCAGCTTCCACTTCTGCAGCCTTTTTAAGGGGTGTCCCTACTAAAGACATTTTGGAGGCTGTGCCACATGGTGGTCTGTGCACATTTTCACAAAGCATGATAATTTGCCTTTGTTTTCTAGAGCCAGGGCAGGTTTGCCACTGCTGTTCTGCAGGGCATTATCTCCAATCCTTGATTATGTTGGTTCCTCCTCCCTTTTCTCTGGGCTTTGGTAATCAACCTATTGGTTAGGACTGCAACAGTGAAACACGTTGAACATAGTACAGTTGTGTACACTTACCATAAATGTAGATGTTCGAGTGTATTCACTGTTGCAGTCCTGGTTTCCCTCCCCCCTTCCACCTTTTTGGTCCTGTCCTATTCTCTTTTCCTAAGGTGCAGGCTAAATTTGGCATTTGCCATTATTGCTTTTGGTTTAAGCCTTGTTTTCTGGGGTCTTATGACTGTTATGGCAAGAAAGACTGAGGAAGTGACATTGGCTTCCTCCTTTTGTATCGGACGTCCTGACATCCTTTACAACCAACGACAGCCATTGTCATATTTACTTACCTTTAGTATTCTGGCCGATCGAGGGCTACCAGGAGCCGGATAAACCCATTGGTTAGGACTGCAACAGTGAATACACTCTAACATCTACATTTATGGTAAGTGTACACAACTGTACTTTTCAAATCCCCTTCCTACCCTGCCTAAAGGCAAGAGTTACTGTGGTGGATTCATTAAGTTCAAATGAACCCAGGCTTTCCCCTCCTACCCCCCACACCAGTTCAACATATGCACACAGATGCCTCAGATCTTGTCTGGGGGGGGGGGGGCTACCATGAAGCGCCTCAAGGTGCAAGAATGCTGGCAGGCACCCCTCTTAAAAAAACACATCAACATAAGGGAGATGCCTGCAATTCATTTAGCCCTGAAAGCTTTTCTTCCCCTACTACAGCCAGGCCCCCTTGAAATCTTCACAGACATCATGGTCATGTGGTACATCAAGAAACGTGGGGGGGGGGCTGCAGACTGGCAATACAGATTTGGGACCTAGCCTCACAAAACAGCTTACCTCTGTAGGCAGTCTACGTCCCATCCCAGGAAAACCACCAAGCAGATGCTGTCAGCAGATCATTCTCTCTGCATCACGAGTGGATGTTGCACAGAGAAGTTTTTCTGGACGTCCACCAGTGGGGCACACCTCAAATAGACTATTATGCCACCCCCCAGAACTGGCAACTGAGAGATTTCTGTACTATGGACCATTCCCTACTAGCCTGGAGAATGGACGCCTTCACCATCTCATGGAAGGGACAATTTCTGTATGCCTTTCCTCCCTTTCCTCTCATTCAAAAGGTCCTCCTGAAAATCAGGAGGGACAAGCCAAAAATCTTGCTGGTGACTCCCTATTGGCCAAGGCAGCATTGGTTCCCCCTTCTGCTATCCCTCACCAATGACAATCACCACAAGTTACTCCACAAGGTGGACCTATTCACAAAGTGGAAGGGATTTCTCACCCACCCTCATCTGGACATGTTGTGTCTAACACTCTGGGTGATAAACTTTTAATACCCTTCAGACACCACTACTTTGAAGACATGCTTTCTGTACTGAGGGAGGCCAGGAAACCTAACAGAAGGAGATCCTACATTTTAAAGTGGGAAAGATTCTCTATATGGTGTTTCTAAAGGCTTAGGGGTCCCTTTCTAGCGGATGTACCTCTAGTCTTAGCCTACTTGTGTGAGCTTATCAAGGCAGGCCTTTCATACGCTTCAGTGAAGGTACACCTTTCTGCTATTGCTGGTTGCTTACCCTTAGACCCTCCTTTACTCTCCAGGCTAGATGGAAAATTGTTCCTGAAGGGGTTCTTGCACATCAGACCACCGAGGAAGCCTATCCCACCACCTTGGGACCTAAACATTGTCTTGCAAAAACTCACACTGGTGCCATTTGAGCCGGTGAGTTCTGCATCTCTACAAATGTGCATATGGAAAGTAATACTGCTGGTAGCCCTCACCTCAGCCAGAAGGGTATCAAAGTTATAGGCTCTCATGGCATGCCCCCGACACTATCTTCCACAAAGACAGGGTGACCCTGCGCACCAACCCTTCTTCCTGCCCAAAGTGGTCAATGAGCTGTCCTTAAATCAGTCCATTCACATACCCACCATCTTTCCCTGTCTTACCAGTGACAGCAAGAGAATGCTACATTCCCTGGATGTTCACAGGCAGCTAAGGTTTTACTTCAACAAAGCTAAGACCATTAGAAAATCTAATCAACTTTGTATCCTTTCATCCCAGGTCCTGGGCAAGGCAGTTGCCAAACAAGCTATCTCCTTTTGATCAGGAAAACTATTTGCTTCTGCTACTCCTACCACAGCAAGGATTTACTTCAGGGGTAAAAGCACATTCTATTAGGGCTGTAGCATCCACCAAGGCTGCCTTCAAGGGCCTAGACAGCTCCATCCCGGAGACAGTCACCTGGTTCACTATACACACCTTTACCAGACGCTACAAATTGGATCATATTTCCAGAGCCAGTGCAGGTTTCGCTAGGACAATCCTACAGGGATTTCTGGAATCAGCTACCTCTACCTTCAGCCTTCCTCCTACTTACAGCTGTAGTACTTTTCCACAGTAAGTATACTGCAACATGGGAATAGAAGGACATAGAATAGTTGTGTAAAATCTTACCATAACTATAGATCTGATGGTTTTAATCTTCTTTCATTCATTACAGATGGGTTATCGGTTCCATCCTCGGAACGAGCTGGCCTCATACCAAGCTTGCGTCAGCCAAAAACTCTCGACCCAAGATCCTATCCACAATGCTCTGCACGGTGTTACCTTGGATTTCGTTTACAGCGTTGCTGTACAAGCCGTGTCAAGCCATTCCCTCTCAGCTAAACGAACAGTTTTTTGAAGTTTTTCTATTGTTATTTAGAAAGCTTTCAGTTAATTACTATTTCTATCCACCTACCCTCTCACAACTTTGAGACTCTCTCCCAGTAGTATTTTTCCTTTTCTTACCTTTGAGGTTATTCTCCATTACCATCATTGGTAATCCTTCTTTCCCTTTCTTACCCTTCTGGCTAGTTTTCTTAACCTCTTGGTAGTGTCGTACTTCTCCCTTCATTTCATTGTGTCGGATAAAAAAAGTAGTGTTGGTTTCAAACAATGTACTGAATGTGGCCGTAAGTTGCCGCTTTCTAATGGCCATGATTTGTGTCTATTACTTGAATGTTTCCCACCTTTCAGTGGACCCTCTGTGTGGGATTTGTAGAAATATTTCGACTAGGACTAAACGAAAGGAAGAATAAATTAATTCTAAAAGGCCTCCTTAAAACTCCTTTCTGCAAAGCTATCTCTGGGTCTGAGGGCTCACCCCCTCCTGCTAAACCCCATAAGAGACGTTCTTCCTCCTCCTCCTCGAGGTTGCTCGGTTCATCTACTTCTGGAGATTGCAAGGCGTCGACTCTCAAAAAGGTGAAAATTTCTAGCCCGGCGCTGCCATCTGTGCTCCTTTCGGCCCCAGCCTCGGCACTGTCCCATTTGATTCTCACTCCAGCTATGTCGTCTTTGTTGGCACCGGAGTTCCCAGTGCAGACACTTACTGCTCTGATAGTTTCGTTGCAGCCTTTATTGCACAGTCTCTACAGGTACAGTGTGCTTCGGCACCATTGGTGCAGACTCCTTCGGCTCCGTCCTTGCTGATGCTGTCAACCTTCGGGATACTGCCCTCTACGGTGCAGATGCCTTCGGCACCGACATGCTGTTCGGTGCAGTCTTTTTCGGCACTGTTGTTGCTGGTGCAGACATTTGCCACACCTCCCTTTATGGTGCAGACACCCTCGACACCTATGGCGCTGCCTTTTTTGGCGCAAGTAACCTAAACGCCATTCTCATTCGTGCAGACACCCTCAGTTCCAGGCTCTGCACCACACGAACTAGCAAGGATTAAGTTCTCTCCTTCCTTCTATCCATTTGTGGGAAGCCAGTATAGCCCCTTTTTAGACTGGCCAGAATCTCCTTCAGGTCTCTCTGTGGTCGACCAGAAGCCTCTCAGTACAGGATGTGTTGCGGCTTGTCAACCAGTTGTTTATGGCCAGGGGACTTCCTCAACCATCTAAAGCTGTGTTCCCTCTTGCAGGTGACCGTATTTCTCCACAGACTCCAACTTACACTCCTCCTTTGACTTCCAGGGAAGCATCGAAGCCCCTTCCTCCAACAGCTCCTTCCCTTCCTTCGACACCAACAGTAGACCTCACTTTGGAGCTGGAGTCGTCCTTGTGGCCCTTGGTGCACTGGGCCCTTCTCAGGCTCATGGCTGTGCCGTGGGGGTAGGCAGTCTTGGTTTCAAGCCAATTTTTCTATGGCACCCTCCAGGAATCCTCCTTCCCTCCTGCTCCAGTCCTCTTGAGACTCCTGGTCTGGGGGTTGGCTCGTCGGAGCAGGGTGTGACCCCGGTTCCGAGGTTGTTGTGCTCTTTTCCGGGCTCTCATCCCTCTTCGGGCGGTCCAGCCTTTCAAGCCATGGAGAGGGCACTTACCTCTGCTGGCAAAACCTCCCTGTCAGTGTCCTTGCCCCCCCCCCCCCTCTGTGCTGCAACTGTCACAAGCCACAGCTACCGGACCCCTGGGTACAAGGGTCTCAGGTGTCTCCCCCTCAGGAGATCCCCTCTTTGCAATTTTCCCCAGAGCTCCACACTGAGGAAGTCGCTTGCAAAGCTTTGTGCAAGAGGAAGTACATGGACTCCACTGAGGAATCTTTGACTGAAGATACGGACTTTGATGACTGGGAAGGGTCCCCCGCGGTCACCTTCTGATGAGGTGTCCTTTGGTGACATCCTCAAGATTCTAAGACAGAGGGGCAACTGGAAGTCCTCCAACCCTTCCTCAGAGGAAATCCGTATTCCTGCAGGCCGTTCGTGCCTAGCCCCCTACCTCCTGTGTTACCCCACCAGCCAATGAGCTTGTCCAGCTCATCGTTCAGCGTCCCTGGATGGCTCTTGACACCTTGGAAGCTGTACCTCGCAGGCCTCACAAGATTTTATCTCCCCCTGTTGACCATCCCCATTGGTCCAAAGTTCTTCCAGTAGATGCCATGGTGGTGGCGGCTGCAACAAAAAAAGACTTGGCAGAAGAGAGCCAGACTGTCCATCCGCTCAACAAGGAGTCCCGGGCGATAGATTATGGAAGGGTGTGTTTGCTTCATCGGCCTTCACTGTAAGGTCCTTGAACTAGTTGGCGCACTTTACAAGGCTCCAGAGGGATCTTATCGATCAACTCTCTGAAACCTTGGCAGAAGCTGTTTCTAATGAGGTACGTGACAACGTAGCTTCTCGGATAGCGACCCTGAAATCTATATCTAATTCTTCCATGCACATCATTTCACACGCAACGGAAGGAGTGGCTAGAGTGGCAGGTGCAGGCATAGTCACGAGACATCATGCCTGGATGTGCCTTTGCGGACTCCTTTAAGGCTTCCTTTATGAACGCTCCCCTATTGAGGTCGCTTCATTGTTTGGCCCCAAGGTTAAAGATATGCTGGCAATGTGCGAACAAGATGGTAAGACCCTGTCTGCCGTTGGTGTCAGACACTCCACCCCTCAACGATTCTACTCCAGAAATCAGAGGAGCGGAAAGATGTGGCAGAGAAAATCTCAGGGCTCTTTCTGTGACACGTGTGGAGTTCTCCCCTAGGGGCAGAGGGGGAAACTCTAATGGAAGATGCCCCTTTCGGGGTAGGGGAGGTCCGTGAAACTGGGGTTCCAGAGTGTCTTTCTCTGGGCAACCCTACCAGCTTTCCTGAAGCGTTGCCTGACTGCTCACCTCTGGAAGCGGTCAGGGGTCATTTTTCCTTGTACCCCACTGCCTGGCGAACCATGACCACCGATTCTTGGGTAGAACGAATAATATCCAGAGGCTACCGCATTCCCTTCCATCTCTGTCCCACTTCACCAAGAGACTTACCCGACATCCCACCCAGTCAAAGGGAAGCAGCAGCACACGAAATCCGAAAGCTGCTACAAAAAGTGTCATCCAAATGGTACCCCAGATCCTTTTTTTACTCTAGGTTTTTTTTAGTGCCACAAAATACAGGTGACTGGAGACCAATTCTGAATCTCAGCACACTAAACAAATTTGCAAAAACAGAGAAATTCCAGATGGTCACAGTTCAGTCTTATCTTTCCTCTTCTGGACAAAGATGATTGAATGTGCTCTGTAGATCAAGATGCGTATTACCATATAAAAGTGGACAAGCGCTCAAGAAGATGCCTCTGTTTCCGCATAGGAGCCAGTCACTACCAATTTTGAGCACTGCCCTTCGATCTGTCTACGGCCCCCAGAGTGTTCATCAAATGCATGGCAGTGGTTATCACTTACTTGCAACTTCAAGGTTTCCAGGTGTTTTCATACCTAGACGACTGGCTCCTAACCGCCCCCACCAAGCATCTACTGGAAGAAGCCCTAGACTACACTCTTCTCACAGCTCAGCGCCTGGGAATCACTATAAACTGGGAGAAGTCTAACACGACCCCGGCACAATCTTTAGAATTCATCAGAGTTCTGTTGGACACTAGGAATTGCACAGCATCTCTTCCGGATCACAGACTTCAAAGAATAAGACAACAGGTTCAGCCGCTAATCTGTCACCACAAATCCTCTGTTCGGTCCATACTTCAACTCTTGGTCAATGGCAGCCTCGATCATCATTGTTCCTCTGGCCAGGTTCCACGTGAGACTTTTCCAGTGGCTACTTCTCACTCATTAGCTCCCTCTACAACATCCTTTGTCTTTTCAGATAAGTGAAACTCAGAGATGCAAGCAAGATTTGCTGTGGTGGACGTCTCAAAATGCCCAACAATAGTCTCTCCCTTTCAGCCCCCATCAGCCAAAAGCCACAGTGACCACGGACACCTCCCTGATGGGGTGGGGTGGGGGGCTATGTCAGGGAAACTCGGTCCAAGGCACCTGGTTGGAGACAGAGGCCCATTTGCATATCAATGTCCTGGAACTGAGGGCGGTGCTATTAGTGTTGCAAGCATTCCACTCGATCCTTCCATCGGGGACTATTGCAGTCCAGTCAGACAACATGTCCGTAGTTTGGTACACCAACAAGCAAGGGGGCACCAGATCTTATCTGTTATGCCGAGAGGCCTTGAGAATATGGCAATGTGGGCGATAGCTTCCAACCACTTTCTAATTGCAGCGCACATTCCCGGGAGCTCCAACGTGATAGCGGACAAATTGAGCTGGTGTATTCTACAACCTCATGAGTGGTCCCTCAATCCTGTGATAGCGGCAAAAAATTTCAACTGTGCTGGGGCCTCCTTGCTGTGATCTATTCGCCTCCCCAATTAACAAGTGCAGCAACTACTTTGCCCAGATTCCCCCCTCGGGGACAGTCACCAAGAGACGCTCTAGTCCATGCTTGGCCCTCGGGTCTGCTTTATGCTTATTCTCCTCTACCCCTCATCTCCAAATTTCTGAAGAAAGCACGGCAGTTGAAGAGCAAAGTGATCCTCATTGCTCCATATTGGCCTTAACAAGTTTGGTTCCCCTTCTTCTGGCCTCACCTGCTAGATCGACCATGGATTTTCAATCCAACTCCGACGCTGATACTCTTTTTGCGCAGGGTCTGACTCACCCCAATCTAACAAACCTGAAGCTGACAGCTTGGTTTCTCCACTTCCAATGATTGCCAGGCAGGATAACCTTTCCTCCCCAGTGCACAATGTTGTTATTGCATATCATAAATCATCCACCAGGCTAATCTATCTCAGCAAATGGAAAAGGTTTGCATTATGGGCAGCGAACAAACAATTTGGACCCCTTGTCAGCCCCAGTTTTGGTGGTATTAGATTACTTGTCAGATCTTTTTCATTCTGGGGGTATCAGCCTGTACTATTCGTGTTCATTTAGCTGCCATTTCTGATTTCCACATTGGCTTTCAGGACTCTTCACTCATGTCACACAGACTCTGTAAGACTGTCTTGAAGGGCGGTTTTCACCTAAAACCTCCCTTTAGAGAATCAGTGCAACCTTGGGATTTGGCCTTGGTTCTAAAAGCCCTAACAGCTCCTCCCTTTGAATCTCTCTCTTCATGTGATTTAAAGTACGTCTCTTGGAAAACTTTGTTTCTGGTTGCAATCACATCGGCAAGACGTCTGTCAGAACTTTAAGCCTTATGCATCAAATGTCCTTACCTTATTTTCCATAAGGATAGTCTCTCACTGAGAACTAATTCTTCCTTTTTACCGAAAGTGGTGTCAGAGCGGTCTATCAACCAGTCTGTGACCTCCCAGTATTTTTTCCTAATCATTCTAACAAGGGAGAGTATTGCTTGCACTCCCTAGATGTTCACAGACAAATTTGTTTTTATTTGGACAGAACAAAATCTACCTGTAAATCAGACCACCTATTTCTGGCCTTTTCTGGACCAAGGCAAGGTATCTAGTCTCTAAAGTTACATTGGCATCATGGTTGAGATATTGCTTTACCTTCATCTACAACAAGAACATCACCACATTGCCTCACAAAGTGAAAGCCCATTCTACAAGGTCTAAGGCAACTTCAGCAGCTTTCCATGCTAGAGCTTCCCTCAATGACATTTGCTCAGCTGTGACCTGGGCCAAACCCCATACTTTTATCCTTCATTACAAATTGGATTTGGCCTCCAGAGGAAGAGCTTCTTTTGGTTCCATGGTGCTCAGGAATGTCCTTCCATGAGGGCTGCCCAGGAATACAGGTAGCTGGGGACTCTGTCCCATCAATAAGGAATGAATGAACGTTCCATCTGTGTTGTTCTTCGTTCATTCATTACTCTCCACCCTCCGTCCCCCTCCGGAGGTTCCTGGTGGATCTCATATGCTCCTTTTTCCATTACTGTAGGTCTGTTATGACCATAGGTAGCCTCTACTTATTTCTATCAACTTGCAGACTCGATCTGAGGTAACAGGGAGCAGAGCATTGTGGGTAGGATTTTGGCTTGAGAGTTTTTCGCTGACGTGAGCTTGGTATGAGGCCAGCTCGGTTCCAAGGACGGAACCAATAACCCATCAGTAATGAATGAATGAAGATCAACAACACAGATGAAACGTTATGGTAAGACGCAACTTTTTTTGTGTAGTAGTTTGGACACCAGTGACAATTTGGCGGCTAGTTTGGGGACTAATATGCAGACTGCCAGTAATTTAACATCCCTAATGCAACAGATTAACCAAATTAATCAACAAGGGGTTGATATAATTTCTGGCCGTAACAGCAACTCAAGAACGGGTACTTCTGTGCTGAGTTTGGAACTTCCATTAACCCTGACAAGTGCTATCAAGTCCCAAAAAAATTTCAAGAGACTTGAATAATCTGCTGGTTCTTGAGGAATGGTGAATCGATTTAAAATGAATAAAAACTTGGGAAGTACGATCTAATCCCAATGTTAATGAACCAACACCTAGTTTGGGTGAAATGCTGCGGTCTTTAAATAAATAGCTCTTTTTGTTCAAGCTTTTGCAGTTGGAAAATGCTTATTTAACAGTGTGTGTTCGTATGAAGTGTGTTCCAAAGGGACTGAGACTCTGGTGTTTTCCAAATGGGGCTGTGAGTAATTCTGATATGCTTAAGGAATTACACAAGATATTTGACAGAGCTGGATGTGATATTATGGTAAAATACAACGGGTTTGAGCTGGAACAACAGTCCAAGTCTATTGATGACTTGGACAAGAGAATTTGTGATGACCTGCTGTTTAAAATGTATGAAACTAGTTCAATATTTTTAATGTAGAAAAGCAGTGTGACAATTTGTTTAGTAAAAAAAAATAAATTAAATAGAGACTTGAATAAATATTCAATAAATAGAGCTTATCCGAAGCCTCCGGGTTTCTATATTAACACAAATGATAGCACCAATGGATGAGCAGAAGTGAGGGAAGTTCCGCCCACTGCAACAGGAAGTGGCAGCATTATCTCCCATGAAGTGAGCGAGCAGATCCCTTTAGAGAATGGTGAGATACGCAGGTCGGAGTGGTTAATGAATCGGGAAAGAGTATAACGAATGGAAAGACAGGAGGAACAGTACAAGAGGGAAGGAGTGAAACCCAAATACAAGCAGTGGAACAGGAGGTAAATGTTGTAATACCTCTATTGAATGACTCTGAGACTTTGAATTCACAGTATCACTTTGTGTTGAATGATGAACATGATTTTAAACAATGCAATTATTCGCAAAAACTTAACTGTCATGCGAATTTAGTATCGAAAGGACTTTCTTTTGTACCGGCAAGACGGGCATGTCTTGTAGAATCAGTTATTGACTTGAAGCTGTTTTGCCGTAAACTAAATTTGTGTTTTATTAAACGAGAACATTAAGCACATGAACATTTTGTATACACCCAGCACTTTTAACCCCCCACTGCAGTACCTGATACAGCAGTTTGAAAAGTTTTGCAAGTTAGACATTTGGAAAATACTAAGTAGTAAATGTGAAACTGTGTTTTGTAATTTAAACAGGAAAGAGAAAGAACTGCTTTATGATGTCTGTAATGACATGAGTAATAATTAAAACAGATAAGGGGGTGGGCTGGTTGTAATGGAAAGGGTGGACTATTTGAACAGCATGAGTCAACTTTTGTTATCGGATACTTATGAAGAAGTATCAAGGAGTTAAGTTAATGTAGCCCATTTGAAAGTTGATAGTGTTGTTTGACATGGTGATGCAGGGACAGATTTCTGAAAGGGAGTAGAAATATATAGGTTCATAGGTGTGTACTAATGGCCTTGGAGCCTTTACAAGCCTAGCCGATAGGATTACCCTGCCATCATGCCATCCAACCTTAGTTCCCACTGCCTTTGTCAAGTAGAGCCACTGGAGTGATCCCCAGGGTGAATTTTCTATTTCCCATCCACTCATCAAGATTTCTCTTGAAGAGGGCCAGTGAGGTACTCTGCTTGACATATATGGGAAGTCTGTTCCATGGCATGGGCAGTCTCTGGGTTATGAACTTTTCCCTCCAGCATGTTCTTTTGATTGTGGTAATGAGATTGAGGTCTCTGGAACATGTGGTATGGAGGGATTGGGATTTCTTTAGATGTAGCATTTCTAACAGAGCTGGGTCAGACATAGCTTTGTAAGTCAAGCAGAGATCACCTCTAAGGAGGCGATATGAGACTGAGAATAGTTGGAGTTTTGAGTCTGCCCATATAGGACAAGTGTTTAAGGCCTAGAACCCTCTTTGTGAGGTACTTTTGCAGCCTCTCCAGTTGTTGCAGGTGTCTAGTGAGGTACATGCCAAATGGGGCATTGTACTCTATGATTGGCCTAATGAAGGAAGAGTAGAGAGAGACAATGACCACTTTCTTCCTGGATGCAAAACCCTTAGTAAGGAGGTGTGCCACATAGAAGGACTTTCTGACATGTGGTGGTCAAAAAGAGAGGTTGTTGTCAACCTGTGTTCCCAGATCTCTTATAATGCCTTCTGTGTTCAGTGGACACCATTGATGTGGTAATTCAAGGGAACCGGGTTTTTCCCAATGGGATGACGACACATTTTTTGGTATTGAGCTTTAAGGCCATGGTTCTAACACCAGTTGTTGGTCTCAGTGAGGCCTTTCTCTAGGATGTCAACATCACTTGGGGAGTTAATAGTTCCCAACTTGCAACCGTCTGCGAAATTTGTCAGCCAGAGTCCCTTCATGTTGGCCTGGATTTCAGAGAAGTAAATTCCAAACAGGAGAGGACCCAGGACCGAACCCTGTGGAACTCCACCTGTGACTGGTCTGTAGTCTGACTTGGAGTCAGCTACTTTCACACTGTGGGTTCTGTGAGCCAGTTTGCAACCCACCTAGTGATATAGGGGTTGATGCCTAGCTTAGTGAGTTTTTCTATGATTCCTGAGTGGGGAATGGTATCAAAGGCCTTGGCCAGAACAAGGTAGGCTGTATGAACCACCTTGCATTCATCCACAGCTCTGTTGACTGACTCAAAGAAGTCGACCAAGTTGAGCAGACATGATCTACTCTTCGCAAAACCAAACTGTGTAGGATCCAGAGTTTGGAGATTCCCTATATCCTTGTTTATTAGGTCCATGATGCGTTCCATAGCTTTGTATATCAGACTTGTCAGGCTAATAGGGCAATAGTTCCCAGGGTCTGTAGTCGCTCCTCCTTTGTGGAGAGGCATGACTCTAGCAGTGTGCCATTTGGTAGGGACAAAGTCTGAGGTGAGGCTGTGATTGAACAGAGCACACAGGTGAAGTGCCAGTTCACTCTGTAGTTCATGTACAACACAGCCAGGGATATTGTCAGGTCCCATAGAAGCTATATTCTTGGCCTTGGACAGTGCTGTTTTAACCTGTGCAGCAGTAGTACTGGGTGCCTGGCAATCTACTGGTATTGTGATTGATCCTTTGGAGGGGCGGTAAAGTTAGCACTGAATTCTGTCAGCCAGTATATTGGCAATATCTGTTGGCTTGGTATAGGAGGTACCATTGTGCAGTAGCTCAGAGCAAATTTGGATATTGCCGTGGAGATTCTTTCCATATCTATAGAAGGTCTTGTGGTTTTCTTTACTGTCTGCTGCAATTCTGTTTTCATAGCTAGCTTTAGAGGATTTGATGAGGGATCTCAAATTTTTGTTGAGGCTGATAAGGGAGTTTTTCTGGTCATGGGACTTTACCTTTTTCTGCATCAGTTTCCTCCTCTTGTTGTAGAGTTTGTTGATGGCAAGGGACCACCAGATTGGCTTCCTTTTTTTTGGAGGATAAGTCTTGGTTCTATTGGGTATGGCAAGAACCATGCATTTGTGTACGTGTTCGTACAGTGAATTGGTGTATGACTCTGCAGTCATGCAACTATTCCCCATTTGCATGGGTGCCGTGAAGTTAGCCACCTCTGTTTTTAGGAGCCCAAAGTTAGCTTTGTAGAAGTTTTTTCATGGTTATTACTTTTGCGGGGGGGGGTGTATTTCCACGGTGATTAGTTTGTGGTCGGATCTGACCAGCTAGGAATTGACTATTGGTGTAGAGCAACGGTTGCCCATGTTAGTAATGACCAGGTCATGAATGTTGCTACCTCTTGTGGGGGTAAGAACGAGTTGGTCCAGAGCATTAGAATTAATGAATTCCAGAAAACGTTGGGCAAGTGTATTGGTACATGAGTAGTTTTCCTAGTTAATGGAGGGGTAGTTGAAGTCGCCCAGTATGATGATGTTAGGTTGGACCCTAATATTTTCCAGGGTGCTTAGAAACTTGGAGTGTGAGTCTTGGGACATGGTTGGGGACCTATAGCAGGCTACGACCTGCATCGCTGTCTTACCCAGTGTTAGCTGCATCTGAAGTATTTCAGATGTGTTATGTTGGGCTACCAGTCTAGAGGTGTGCGCATCCTTTATGAATATGGAAATCCTAAACCAGTGGTTGCACAGATTTCTGGGATACCAAAAATCCATTCAGACATAAATAAACCCCACTTTTAGACCAGTTGTCGATGGCGGTAGATCAAAAACATGTTTTAACGCAAAATTTTTAGATTTAAATTTTAAAGGTGGTACTAATCAAATTAAACAGGTATGTAAATAAAGCTGAATCAGGTGGAATTTGATTCCACTTTGTTTTTGTGATGGTGGTTGATCACAATTTGTTCTCAGTGATTCCCCATAAAGATGGGTTAGAGTATTTTGAAAAACAAATAAGTACTTTCAGGTGTAAAGTTGGATGGTGGCAGCAATGTCTCGTTTAATGGAGGTTGTCCTAGAAAATAACTTTCTGCATTTTGAGGGACAGTTTTACAGACAAAACAGGTGTGGCCATGGGGGCCACCTGTGCCTCTGTTTGCAAATTACGTAATGGCAGAATAGGAAGACCAGTATGTGCTTAATAGCCCTTATGCAAGATGTTGGGTTATGTATACCCGATTCTTGGATGACTTCTTTATTTTATGGAGAGAGACCTGAGATATTAGATGAATTTTTGCACTACCCTAAATGCATTGGTTGATTTTTTTTTTTTTTTTTTCCTTTTCATCATATGATTGTGAGAAAATTCACTACGTAGATATAAAGATAGCTAAGAGTAAAAAGATTAAATTAGGGTGTAACATCCACAGGAAACACACTTTTTCGAACACATACCTGCAATTCTCTAGCTAGCACCCAATCCATCAAAAACGATCACTGGTTAAGGGGCAGCTAGTAAGAGTAGCAAGGATGGTATCAGAAATGGATATGTTTATAAAAGAATGTGAACAAATAATTTGTGTTTTTAAAGAGGGGTTATCCTACTGAATTTTTGGAAGAGGTGAGAAGTGAAGTCATTAGGAAAAGGGAAATGTTTTTTTCTAAACCTGTTTTAGATAGTAGTACACGCTTTAGAACACATTATTGGAAGAGGTTTGACAAATAATAGGAGAGCTTTTATTTCCACCTATACCTTGGACAGCAAAGCCATTAGGTATGTAATTAATAAAAATTGGCAGATTCTTAAGGGTGATTTAAATATAAATGAAAGAATAAATCAAAAAATGAAGGGAAAAAAACAGTTTTTGTTTTTATAGAAAGGATAGATCTTTTAAAAAGTGAATAGAATGGGGGAATAATGTAGGTATGTTGAATGGAATTGGTACAAGGAAATGTGGAGCTTGTCCCCAATGTTTGTATTTTTTTAGTAGGAATGAATTTGTGGTTAGAAATGTGACATATAAAGTTCAGGGGCGCTGCAATTTTAACCGTACTAATGTGGTGTATCTTGCCCAGTGCAATCAGTGTTCAGCATTCTATGTGGGAAAGACCTCGAGAAGGTTGAGGGAGGGATTGAGTGTATGAACACTGTTTGGACATTAAGAATTGTAAGACAAACAATGCATTGTATAGACATTTAATGAATTTTCCTAGCCATTCTTTTGGTTTCCTTGTTGTGAATAGAGTTTTAAAGGATACGCAGGGTAGAATTGTTGATGAGCAGTTGGATGTGTGAGAGCTAAGATGGCAGATTAAATTGAATGCGACACATTATCCAGGCCTAAATGACAGTTTATATATTCATTCTGTGTTAAAATTGAAGCAATTGGACAAAAATGATTTTATTGGTTTTAGGGAGACAATGTGATTAGAATAGTTAACTTGGTTACTATTAATTTGATGCTTTTATTATTGTTAATTAAGTTCTGAAGAAGTTGCTGAGTGAACGAAAGCGCTTAGCTCATTGGTTTTATTGTATAATAAAGTTTAAGTAATACTGGCTCAAGGTGTCGTGTGGACTGCACTGCTGTTTTTTGTTCCTGGTTATTTGTTGGTCGTTCAGTTCGTATATTGTAAAATCTTACCATAGCCATAGATGACCTTCTCTTCCATGTTGCAGTATTCCTTCCCTCCCACCCACCTATCCCCTTGGATTCCATTTCACCTGTCTATGGGACATCCTGGGGCACCACATAGACTGTGGTCACACTGGACAGTCCATGGCATTTTACAGGTCTGGAAGACATCATTTGGCTCTACCTAGTCTACTGTCTAGCTGGGCAGTTAGTTCTGAGGTCTGTGCGTGCAGACGTCACATTTAAGGCACCTGGTCCATGGCCCTGCGTGTGATGTCCCACGCACCAGCAGCAACCAGGCTTAAAGCTTTTGTATAGGAGCCGACATTTGGGTTGCCTGAGGTGGAGAATCCCACAGTAAGAATACTACAACATGGGAGAAGGACATCTATGGTTATCGTAAGATTTTACACAGCTATTATTTTGGTGGCTTCACTCTGCAGACATTACTCAAGGACGCCCATTCATTCTTCCTTCCCCAAATGCCACGTTGACACGGATGCATCCGAGTTAGGGGGGGGGGGCATTGTCTGGACTTTACAGTCCAAGGCAAGTGGACACCCCAGGAGACCAAGTTGCATATCTGTATACTGGAGATGAGAGCAACGTTGCAAGAACTCAACAGCTTTCTACCTCTGGGGACTATTGCAAAACACACGGACAATATGCCAGTAGTTTGGTACATCAACTAACAGTGTGGGACCAGGTCTTACCCCCTATGTAGAGAAGCAATGAGAGTGTGGCAGTGGGCGATTTATGCCAAACGCTTTCTGGTAGCAAGACACATTCCGGGGGAGTCCAACATATTAGTCTACAGGCTCAGCCCAGTGTTACCAATGCCTCATGAGTGGTCCCTGAATCTGTCAAATGGCAGACATGATTTTCCAGAAATGGGGTCATCCTTGCTGTGCAGACTCTGTTCCCTTTCAGCAACAGATAGAGTAGACATTTTACCTTGATCCCTCCTCAGGGACAGCCCACCAGGGATGCTGTTGTCCATGCTTGGCCCTCTGGTCTTCTCTATGCCTTTCCTCCTCTACCGTTAATTCCCAGGTTCCTACAGAAAGCTCCCAGGTTGCGAAGCAAGGTAATCCTCGTTGCCCCTTTTTTAGCCTCAACAAACCTGGTTCACCTTCCTATGGTCTCACATGGTTTGCCCACGCTGACATTGTATCCGAGTCCAGATCTGCTTTCTTATCCATCAGAGCATCCATAAGTTGGTACTAGGCTATCAGCCCTAGGGCCTATACAAGCCTAGCCATAACAATTCCCTGGCTATTTCTTCCCACACTACTTCCCTGGACCCCTATCTAGCAGGGCGACTGACATGATCCCTGGGGTGAATTTCCTTTCTCCCATCCAATCATCAAGGTTCCTTTTGAAGAGGGCCAAAGAGACACTCTGCTTGACATGTATGGGCAATCTATTCCATCACATCCAGACATTTAGGGCCTGAAATTAACTGCATGGTTTCTCCACTTATGATGATGGCAAGATTTCCCAGGCTCTCTTCCCCCGTTTGAGAAAATTTGATTTCCTCTCATAGGTCTTCCACGCACACAGTTTGGAAGAGCAGATGGAAATATTTTCATTTTGGGCTGAACAGAAACGGATCCTTTTACAGCCCCAGTGGCAGCCATGCTAGATTTTTTGGCTTCCCTTTTCAAGGATGGCACTAGTTACTCTGTCAAAGTTCAGCTGGCTGCTATATCCAGTATTCAAGTGAGTTTTGATTCCTTTTCTCTTGCTTCTTCTGAACTGTGTAAGGCATTTCTCAGGGGCATCTGACCCCCTGTGAAAGATCCTACTCCTCTGTGTGATTTGACTATGATTTTACAAGCTTTGATCCGTCCCCTCTTTCGAACCCTCTGCTACAGTGCATTTGAAATTTCTCTCCTGGAAGACTCTGTTTTAGTAGTTATTGCATCGGCCAGAAGAGTGTCCCGAACTTCAAGCACTTTCAGCAAAATTTCCATATTTGATTTTCCACAAGGACAGAGTGACTGCATACCAATCCTTTTTTACCCAAGGTGGCTAAGGAGGGTGACATTAATCAGTCCATCGATCTTCCAGTCTTTTTTTCCTGATTATCAAAATAAAGGGGAATACACTCTACATTTGCTCGATGTACATAGGCAGCTTTGTTTTTATATACATAGAACCAAGCCCTTCAGGAAGTCTGATCAGTTGTTTGTCTCCTTTTTGAACTCGGAGGTAGAGCGATTACCAAAGTTATATTAGCGAGATGGTTGAAAGACTACATTACCTTCACCTACTCTTTCAAAGGTATTCCTGTGCCAGGATCAATCAAGGCCCATTCTACAAGGTCTATGGCTGCGTCTCGGTTTTTTGGAGACATTGCTGCTGCTGCTACTTGGTCAACACCCTACAGTTGTTACCCATTACAAATTGGACATTGTATCCAAGAGTAGAAGTGCTTATGGTTCTGCTGTACTCTGGCGTATCCTTCCATGATGGCCGCCCTGCATTATAGTAGTTGGGGACTCTGTCCCGCAGGCTAATGAAATGAAGTGGACAACATCAAATAAAAAAGTTATGTTCTTGCCTTAACATTCCATCTGTGTTGTCCATCTTCATTTCCATTAACCTTCCTGCCCCTCTTCCCCCTATACAAGTCTTTCTGAAGTCTGGTAGACTTTCAAAGGAATCTCTATTCTTTCAGTTGAGCTCCTGATGTTCTCTTTCATAGTTTTGTATGGTTCTATATTAGTTAATCGAACGTTTGAAAGTTCATCTGTCATATGGTCGATACCGTATGATCGAACTTTCAAAAGTTTGAATATCTAATTAAAAAATAAATAAAATACACAAAACGCCTACCAGAACTCTGTAACCGGGGGGGACATGCCCCCCTGCACCCCCAGCTCTTTAAATATACCAACTCCGAGATCGCACTACAGTGCAGAAAAGGGAAATGTTCCCTTTCCGCTTTGTATGGAGATCTCCGTTACAACGTTCGAACATTCAAAAATCCAATCATATGGTGTTGACCATATGATGCTCTAAATTTTGAATGTTCGACATTCAGTATAGTCCTGTTATGTGTATACATATTTGATCTGTGTGTTATTTAAGGGTATTATAATGTTCTTTAGGTGTTATCCCTTGTCTGGCAAACTCGATCTGAGGTATTCTGGGGGAGCAGAACCTTATGGGTAGGGAGGAGTAGCTCAAGTCGGGAAGCACGAGCTGGAAAGAAAACGGCTGGTTGGTTCCGAGGATCAGAACCATAACCCACAGGTTAATGGAAATGAAGAAGGGCAGCACAGATGGAATGTTATAAGAAAACTTCTTTTTAGTTTACATCATTTATTGTGAATATTTCACACTCACATGCCGTGGTGGTATGGCGGTAGCGTTGTTGCCTCACAGCAAGAGGTTTTCCCGTTCGATTCTCGGTGTGGCTTGGGAGTGCCTTCTGTGTTGAGTCTGCATGTCCTTCCCGTGGTTGGGTAGTGTTCAAAAGACATACGTGCGTAAATGGGCGTGCCTTCATCGAAGGTTGGGCGTCGAGCTGGCACCTCTGCATTTCGTAAAAATCTACTACCAATCATTAGCGGACTGGAGTTCCGCTGTGGCAACCTCTTACCGGGAAAAAGCAGAAAGACAAACAAACATTGTGAATATTTCACACTACTTTTCAGTCAGTGACTTACAACAATAGATATGCCATCTGTTTGATCTTTGGGGCCAGACTGAGAGGAATGAATTGCATCTAGGTATTTTGTGGAATTCATGACACTTTTCAACCATGTCTGCCTAACAACTCATACTCCTTGATTCTTTTAATGGCAAGGTAAGCCTTTAGTCATCTTAATTTTAGGCTGTGGATATTAAGTCCCACCCATCACATTATTACCTTGTTTGCTTGAAATATCCATTGTTGACCCTGCTTAAAAAGGCACTGGAGGCAAGAAGTCTGTTCAGTATCCTAACCCTTTTTTGGGAGAAATATGCAGCTCATTCTTCACAAAATAAATTTGAGCCCCATGCATTTTCTCCCAGGCAGAGGGTTACTGAATCCCCCATTAAAATTAAAGGTTCACTTGTCTATCATTAAAACGTTAATAAATATATGTATTGATGTTCTTCGTCTTCCATTGCTGCAGTCCTGACTATTGGGTATAGTCCGCGTCCAGTCGGCCCGAATACCAGAGTATAAGGCTGACGTCGGTCAGGGCGCATTAGACTGACGTCAGTACGTCAGGGTACTAATGCGCATGACCGACGTCATATCCTCAGTCTTTTTTGCCGCATGGTCCGATGCAGAAGCAGTTTTGCGAGTGCAGGTTGGCGTTCTGAAATATTTCCGAAACCGGAGTTTCAGACCGAAACAGAGTTGGCTAAGTACCCGTTGGGAACATTTTGGTTTTTCTTGCCTCAGTATTTTACCGGATGTCAGAAAAAGTGAATAACTGTATTTCTTGTGGGAAACAGATACCTCATAGGGATTATCATACCTTGTGTATACCTTGTTTAGGGCCTGAGCACGACGTTGTTGGTTGCCGCTCTTGTGCTAGGTTTAACAAACGCACTATTAAGAGGAGGTTAGACTGTGCCAGGTTAGTGTTTGGGAAGCGTTGCAATTATAAAATGCCGTCGGATGCTCCGACGCCCGCTTCCTCCAAGAAGCGCAAGGATAAAACAGTGCAGCCTAGGGTTGATGAACCGGCAGTCCCGGACGTCGGTTCTTTAGAAGGCTCAGTGGAGCCGGAGGTTTTGCCAGGAGTTTCCATGGAGTCCCAGGCAGAAACTATACTATTACAGGATGTGCCTTCTCAGGAGGTAGGCCAGGCTGAGGGGGCTTCTCAGGTGACTGTTCTTCCCTCTCTTCCCAAGGTAGTTAGAGCTTCTCCTTCTGTTGCCAAATCTTCTTTGAGAGGTAGGCCTAGTTCAGCTTCAGTGGGGGTTTCTCCTAGCATTTCGGGTTCTGTACCTAAGAAACATATGCTTAAAATGGCAGAAGATTTGATTACTATGATTAGGGGTTCTATGCCCCCGCCTGATAAGAGGCCTAGGGTGGAACCGGAGTTTGATAGTTTTGAACAGTGTTCAGAGGCTTCAGAATCTTCTGTGGAAGATATGCAGGAGTATCCTACTTATTCTGATTCTGATGTGGATGATTCCACTCCTACAGCTTCTCCGCCTGAGGATTTCTCATTTTCAGAGACTCTGCATTCCATGAGGGAGCACTTTAAATGGGAAGGCCAGGATTACTCTGATTCCAGGAAAAGGCTTAGGGAATTCTTGTTTTTACCCCAGCATAGGCCTTTAGCTATTCCTCCTGTGTTGAATGTGGTGGAAGATGTTTTTGCAGAGGCTTCCCTGAACCCTGACTCTTTGCCTCCTGCTCCTGTTAAGCCTGATAGGTATTATAGGGTGCCCGAGGCTCATAAATATTTGTTTAAGAGTCCTAGGGCGGACCCAGAAACCATTTCTCATGGGCCTAAGGGTGTAAAGGCTTCTGTGGTTAAAAATCCTGTTCCCACTGATAAAGAGGCAAGGGCTTTGGATAGGTGGGGAAAGAAAGTGTATACTTCTTCCACTCTAGCCATGAGAGCATTGAATTGTCAGTTTCACATGCTAAAATATCAGAATTATCTCCTTTCACAATTGAAATCTAAGGTGGATGCTTTGGCGGAAGGTATTGAGTGTAAAGAGTTGCTGGATTTGGTTCACGTGTCGGAACAAGTGGGTAAGCATTCTTTGCAATGTGGTTTTGATGCTGTACAGGCCTCCTCGAGGGTGGCTGCTACCAGTTCTGTTCTTCGCAGGCATGCCTGGTTGAAGGATCAGAATTTAGCTGAGCATGTTAAGACAAGGATTTTGGATGCTCCTTTACAGTCTGATGTGTTGTTTGGATCGCCTGTGGAAGCAGTTTTAAAGAAAATGGAGGACAAAGCTAAGTCTATGCAAACTGTTAAAGATTTTTGCAGGTGCAGCCACCAAAGTTTAGTAGAAATTGGCCTGCTAAGGGGTGGACATATCCTGCTTATGATTCCCAGTCTAGGGGTAGGTCTAGGCGTGGTAGGGGCAGGGCTCAAGGTTCTTTTAGGCCTAGAACAGGAGTTCACCTGCTCAGACTTCTGGTGAGGGCAGGGGTCAGTCCTTTCGTAAACAGACCCAATGACCTGTTTTATCAGCTGCCAGCAGATTCACGTTTGGCAGCTCCTTTGGGAGGAAGACTGTCTCTTTTCAAAGAAAATTGGGATTTAATTACTCAAGACAAATGGGTGTTGGATATCATTCACCACGGTTACAGATTTTATTTCCATACAATGCCCCCTTTCAAAGGCATGCCAGACGTTCCTCCTCCACAAAGAAAAGAGGCTCACAAGCAAGTTTCTCAGTTACTTCACATAGGGGCCATTCAGCCAGTCCCTGTATCAGAAAGGGGCCTAGGATTTTATTCTCGCCTGTTCCTTGTACCAAAGAAGGGGAACACGTGGAGACCAATTTTGGATTTATCTCTCCTCAACACGTTTTTGGACATTCCCAAGTTCAAGATGTTGACGTTACAACAGCTTTTACCTCTGCTGGGCAAAGATCACTGGATGGTGACTTTAGATCTCAAGGAAGCTTACCTTCATGTGCCTATAAGGCTAAGTTGCAGGAAGTATCTGCGGTTTCGAGCTGGAAATTCTCATTATCAGTTCTCTGCATTGCCCTTTGGCTTATCTACTGCCCAGAGTATTCACAAAGGTTCTGGCTCCAGTGATAGCTTACTTCAGGCTTCAAGGAATTCAAATCTATCCTTACTTGGACGACTGCCTGATTCTGGCTCAAGAAAAGGAAGACCTTCTACAGCATCTGGAATATGTTATAGCAGTGCTAAGATGCCTAGGGTATTCTGTGAGCGAAATAAAGTCCAGTCTAGTACCCTCTCAAGACATGTGCTTTCTGGGTGTGAGACTGAATACAGCAGCCCAGATGGCCTTTTTAACCCCGGACAAACAAAAGAGTCTGTCACTTTACTTCCATCAACTATCTCATCAGTCCGTGCTGACTGCAAGGACAGTCCTTCAAGCATTAGGGTTCATGGCATCTTGTATTCTGGTGCTTCCCAATGCCAAACTGCATATGAGGAAGCTACAATGGTATCTCAAAATGTATGGACACAGCACTGCCAGGATTTGGACACTGTCATTCAAATAATACCTTGCCTTCAAAAAGAATTCTTGTGGTGGGCTCAGGAATGTCACCTAAACAAGGGACTCTCTGTGACCCGGCCAGAGGCAAGTCAGATTTTAACGACAGATGCCTCGGACATTGCTTGGGGAGCTCATCTAAATGGAAAGTGGATACAAGACAAGTGGCCTGCCAGACTACAGCATCTACATATCAACATGAAAGAGATGTTAGCAGTCCAGTTTGCATTAATGGCTTTCAAGGAGTTACTTCTTCCAGGGCAGGTGTTGATTCTAACAGACAACACAACTGTCATGTGGTACATCAACAAGCAAGGCGGAACACATTCTTATCCTCTATGCAGGCAAGCAATGATTTTATGGGAGACTGCGCTAAGCCTGCAACTAACTCTTCAGGCAAGGTTTCTGCCAGGAGCACAGAACTCCTTAGCAGATGTGTTAAGCAGACAAATCATGGATCCCCACGAGTGGAAACTGGATCTTCATGTATTTCAGAAACTGACAGTGTCATGGGGAACTCCAGACATAGATCTGTTCGCTTCTCCACTAAACCACCAGCTGCCAAAGTATTGCACAAAGGGGTTTCATCACACAGCTTGGAAAGTGGATGCTCTGTCTTTCAGTTGGAAAAATCTTCATGTGTATGCCTTTCCACCTCTGCCTCTTCTTCCAAAGGTACTATTAAAGGTCAGACAAGACAGGCCAAGGATGATTTTGATAGCTCCAGATTGGCCTCGGCAACACTGGTACCCACTACTACGGAGTCTGGTAAAGAAGCCTCCATGGCCTTTACCTCTGATTCCTCATCTGTTATCTCAGAAGGACGGTCATCTGCTCAATGTCAAGCTTCACTCTCTTCATCTAACAGCCTGGCATATTCTGTGTTGAAACACAGCAGGTCTCAACTTCCTCAACAAGTTTTAAATGTGATTATGGAAGCTAGAAGACCTAGTACAAGGAGAGTGTAGCCAGTAAAATGGAAGAGATTTTTATTTTGGAGTACAGCAAAGAATTTGGAGATTTCTGAGCCTAATTTGAGTGTGGCTCTTCAATATCTTACTGAATTATTGGACAAAGGTTTGTCCTTCTCTTCCATTAAGATTCATGCTGCAGCAATTTCAGCTCACTATGATTGTGACCCACCTTTGTTTTCGCATCCTTTGTTCAAGCAGTTTCTTAGAGGGCAAAGAATATAAGACCCCCAGAGCTCCTACTCCTGCTTGGGATCTCAATTTTGTGTTGGAAAAACTTACTCTACAACCTTTTGAGCCTGCAGCTACTGCTGAATTGAAATACTTGTCATGGAAGACTGCTTTTCTGTTGGCTATTACTTCTGCAAGAAGGGTGTCTGAGTTGCAGGCCCTTATGGCAGTAGAGCCCTTTTGATTTTCCATAAGGATAGGGTATCATTACGTACTAATCCTTCTTTTATGCCTAAGGTGGTTTCTAGTGTGGCTTTAAACCAAACTATTCATTTGCCTACGTTTTTTGCAGATCCTCAAAATAAAGGGGAAAAGATTTTGCACACTTTAGATGTACACAGGCAATTGCGTTATTATTTAAGCAGGACTAAGGATTTTAGGCAGTCTCAGCAGTTGTTTGTTTCCTTTGCTTTGAGTTCACAGGGCAAGCCTGTGTCAAAACAAACTATTTCTAGGTGGATTGGCTTTTGCATTGCATTTTGTTATTCCCATCATGGCAAGGAGATTCCAGCTGGGATTAGGCCTCATTCCACTAGGGCTACTGCCACTTCAACAGCATTTCTAAGGGGAGTGGCAACTAAGGATATTTTGGAAGCAGCTACTTGGAGTTCAGTGCATACTTTCTCCAAGCATTATCACCTTCCTATCTACTCTAAGTCTAGGGCTGGTTTTGCCACAGCTGTTTTGCAAGGCATGTTGTCAGCTCCTACTTCTTTATAATTTGCCAGCCTCCCTTATCTCTGCTTTGGGATTCTACCCAATAGTCAGGACTGCAGCAATGGAAGACGAAGAACATAGTACAGTTTTGTACCTACCATAAATGTAGATGTTCGAGGATTCCATTGCTGCAGTCCAATTTACTCCCTCCTTCCCTCTGTATTTAGGGGTGGTTGTGTAGGTGAGTTTACATGCTTATATTTTTGTATATATTGTTGTATATATTGTACATGTTTTTGGTGCAGGTTTTTGGGACTTGTCTTTTTAGGGTCTTCTGACATCTGGGGCAAGAAAAGACTGAGGATATGACGTCGGTCATGCGCATTAGTACCCTGACGTACTGACGTCAGTCTAATGCGCCCTGACCGACGTCAGCCTTATACTCTGGTATTCGGGCCGACTGGACGCGGACTATACCCAATAGTCAGGACTGCAGCAATGGAATCCTCGAACATCTACATTTATGGTAGGTACAAAACTGTACTTTTTTATTTATTTTACATTTGTTAATCTATAAGTAAATTAGTCCAGAGACGCTATTCAGCCATGACTTGGTCCAAGGACAAGATGAGTGTAGTAAGGTGACCAGTGAACAGAAAAAATGTTTTTACGTTGAAGAGCAATGAAACAAATATATTATAGCAACGTTGTACAACAGAATATTAGCAATGTAATATTTACAAATTTTAAGAAAGACATATTAGTTGCTTTAAGTCACCAACATTAGTAATCTTGTTTACAGACATCATTTGATTCTTCATCTATATGCAGTGTTAAGTAAGGGTTCATAAGTTTTTATGTAATGTTTTTTTTTCTTTTGTAGCAGAGCTTTGTGTGGTCAGTGTTGGTGTGGAGTTTGCATGATCTCCCAGTTTTTCTGAGTAGTATTGTGGAGTACTTCAGTTTTTTCCCAAAAACATTATGGTTAACTGCTCTTAGGTTCCAATATAAATTACATGTTCCTGTCTGTTGCGTCTGGAAAGGATACCCGATACCTGTCTAGTTAAATAAATTTAATAAGTTAAAATTTAGATCTTTCTTTTCTGTGGCATGCCTTAAGAGCATTTGTGATGCTGTTTATCTTGTCATCAAAAATGAACAGGCTAAAGGATGCATTGTGCTGTTAAATAGCCAGCAAAATTACAACTGTACCCCCCTCTAACAGCCTCTGACTGTTGTAAAAGATTTGGCTGCATACCTGTATCTACCTACATACAGCTACAGTTTCTTGCAGCAGTGATTCTGCAGTGTATGCATCTGCTAGTCAATACTCAATACAGCTGTAATTAATACAACCATCTAACATATTTTTAGGTCTTAGAGTGTCACAGACAACAGGCACAATGTCTTCTCTTGTATTATGTTGTTCTCTCGGGTCTTGCTACAATCCTTTTGATTTTCAACAAGGAAAAAAATTAGGTTAGTAGAAGGCCGCCACCACTTTTTTAGGTGGCTTTAATGTAATCAAAGTGCCACACATATTGTGGGGGGGGGGGGGGGGCTGGGCCTTTGCAAAGAAACTGCTTACTAAAAATTGTATAGAATCTCTATGCAGAAGCCAAAATGTTCAGAATAATTTGGTGCGATGCTGTGATCCTTGGTAATATTCATGGGTTTTTCACTGAATAGAAAGTCAGTAAAGGTGTTCAAAGCTAAATCTTAGTAAACTTGTTACAAAAAGATTGCAGCCAAGTTACAGGAACATTGCATCTTGGTGAATTAATAACTTAAACATGAATGCTTTGTCAAGCTGATTTCTCTCTCATTTGAAATAAAGGTCACTATATCTGTGATGTGTACGATTTTAAGAAGCAAGCATGGTTTACTTACAATGACTTGGATGTCAGTCGGACACAGGAGAGTATTGTGCAGAGTGAACGGGACCGCAGTGGTTATATTTTCTTCTACATGCATAAGTAAGTTGAACATATTTTTTATTGACACGACTGTTTTGCATTGAAGGTTTGAGGACAGAATCCTTATTTTATGTTTGTAAATTTTGACACACTGGATTCACTATCAGAAGGTTAAGCTGAGATCAGCCAGAGATCTCAGTCTTGTAGTCAGCAGGGGAGGGTGAGAGCAGGTTGCTGAAGCCAGCTTGCTTATTGTGTAGAGAAGGAGGCAGTGTGACCCCCTGCAGTGGTGAGTAGAGTGTAGCATGATGGACCTGGGACATGGACTTGGTGCTTTCAAGCTGCTTTCTTTCACCTTAGCATTCATTGTATATGTAAAAAAAGCATGCATGTGTACAGAAGGCATTGCACAGGTGTTGAGATTAGGGAAGGTGGAAATTAGGCACCTAACTGCAAAATCGATCACCCTCCATTGTTTCCTAGTATGGCAACCTTGTCTGATTAGCTCTCCCTTCTATCAGCAGTTGCTGAAGGTAGCTATTGAAGCAGATGAACAAATGAGCTTAAGACAATGTAGGAAGAAGATGGTGGTTGCCAGGCATGAATTGAAGTGAGGGAGATGCATTAGGATGGAGCTAATGATTGGGAGAAATGGGGGAAGGTGTTTTTGCAAGAAAAAAAAGGGTTTTGCTTCGATGTTCATTCTAAGGATTACTGCTGTAATATTAATAAATTAGTGTGAATTAGCAGTAACTGGGCATCAGTCTTCCCAACATGCTTCTAGACAAGACACACTTCCATTAATTAGTGGTCAGGGTTACCTTTTTACATGAGAGCATCAGCAAGAAGCTTGGCAGTAGTGGACGTTGTAACCTGTGCCATCTTCATTTTTTATTTTCCTTTTAACAACTGAAATGAACTATCAGCCACTTCAGCTGTAGTTCATAGACTGCTTCCAGGTAAGACTGAAAAAGAGCAGTTAGCACCCTTTGATCTGAAGTAGGAGATTCATTTGTCTGCAACCTGTGGGTTATGGATCCGATATCGGATCCGAACCGGCATGGTTTAGCAGCTATGGATCCGAGCTCTCAGCTCCTCCCCTCACCCATAATGCCCTGCTCTCCCTACATGACCTCAGATCTAGTTTGCCGCGCTGGTGACCAGATTAGTGTTCTTGAGCTCTTCAGCTAAGTGGTTTTTTCAAAGTTCTTATACTGTTAAAATTTAAATTTTTTGAAAGTTGAGTGAAAGTTTAGGATTCCCTTTTTGATAGTTATACTTGTTTTGTGATTTAATATTTTTTTTTACTTAGTTTCCCTCCCCTCGCTGGTAGCGTAGTGTGTGTTTGGGCCTGTTGTGTGTGTTTAGTTACTTTTACTTTTTTTCCTTTAGTTTAAGTAACTTTTTAGCTTTTAGGATGTCAGAACAACCTAAAGCTGTTTTTTCTAAGTGCTCCGAGTGTGGCCATAAGCTTTCCCCTGCTGATGGCCACACTCGGTGCGTTCGATGCCTTGGGGTTGAACACTTCACTTCTGGATGTTCCATTTGTGCAGGGTTCAACCCCAGGGCATTGAAGGAGCGGAGGTCTAAGCTTGTCCTGGCGGGACTTTTGCCCCAGTTCGGCTCCGGCCTCCGCTCCTTCGGGGAGCGTTCGGCGGTTACCTCCTCTCTGGCTCCCCTCCTCCTCCTGGGACTCAACCTCCCTGTAGTGGTTCGGAGGAGGGAAGCTAGAAAGAAGGACCGGAGGAGAAGCACCATAAGCAGTGGGCGAGACCTCTGTTTCGGCCCGCCTGCTAGCGGGCTTCTCCTCCGGCCTCCTGTCTGCTGGTTCTCCCCTCCTCGACTCCGGTCACCCGTGTGCTTTTCACGGGACCTGAGGAGGAGGAGACCCGATCTCTGTCGAGGCTATCCAGGAGGCACTCAAGGCCTACCTCGGTAGCCTCGTCGAGATCGACCTATAGCTTGTCAGGCGCTGATCTGGACGGATGATGAGAAGGTTCATCCAGGCCCAGATGCAGATGGGAGTGCTCTTGCCTCCCCTCTGGGGAGCTCGACCCTTTCTTTAAACCTATTGCTCCTTCTCCGACCCGCTACCGGGTTGAGCAGTTGCATCGAGCAGCCGGGCGGGGTGGGTCGGTGCCGATGGTACTGGTACCGGATCCGACCCTGCCCTCGAGTGCCGGATCCGACCTCTCAGAGCCTGGATCCGAGCTTTGGATCCGGGGATCAGTGCTCGCCGGCGCGGTCTGTGTCGGGCGCACTGTCGCCGGATCCGGCCCGGCGCCGGCTCCGATCCACTCCTCTGATCGAGGGAGCCGATTGTCGGATCCTTTGGTCGGTCGGCTCCTCTTCGGCGTTTGATGTAGTGGAGAGGGCCCTGTTGAGGGTCTCGGACCCCGGCACTTGCCGGCTCCGTCCGCTCCATCTGTACTGGGTCAGGCTTCCACCATCCGGCCCTTGGGACAGCCGCTCCTTTGCCCCAAGCTGTTCCTTGGAACAGGTCGCTGTTTGCGAGGAGTCCTCTGACAGCCCCGGAGGATGTTCCCGCAAACATACGTGCAAAAGGAGGCACATTGACTCCCGAGTCTCTCACAGAAGACACGGACTTGGAGGAAGGGAAGGCTCCCAAGATCACCCCTGAGGATGTCTCATTTGGAGACATCATGGAAATGCTCCATAAGGGGTGTCTGCCCCAAGTCTTCCTCGGACGAGTCCGTGTTCTTGGAGGCATTTGAAGCGGGCCCGTCTACCTCTTGGGTGTCCCCTCCTGCCGACCCCCTGGTGGACCTCATTACCACCAGGGCGTGGAAGGAACCGGACACCGTGGAGCCAATCCCAAAAAGGCCCGACCGTATTCTCAGTCCCCTGGCTGACCGTGCCCATTGGAGTAAGGGGCCTCCGGTAGATGCCATGTTGGCGGCTGCCACCAAGAGGGAACTTGCTCAGGAGAGTCCCTCAGTCCATCCCCCAAGCAAGGAGTCTCGGATGATGGACCGCTTGGGGAAGCGGATGTTTAGTTCAGCGACCTTCTCAGTGAGGGCGCTGAACTACCTGGCACATTTGATTAGGATGCAGCGCGATCTTATAAAAGAATACGCTGCATCCCCCCAGAGTCCATGTCGGAGGTGGACAAAGTGCTGCACTCCACCCGTATGGCCACTCTCAGGTCCGTCACTAATACCTCTATGCGGCTACTGTCCCATGCTACGGAAGGTGCTGCTAGAGCCGCAGGGGCAGGCCTAGTTACCAGACGTCAGGCCTGGCTCCGTCATTGCGATTTCACGGAGCCCTTCAAGGCGTCATTTGCGAACGCCCCTTTCGATGGTTCTGCCCTCTTTGGCAAAACTGTTCGTGACACTTTGACCCAGAGCGAAAAGGACGGAAAGACGCTGTCTGCCGTCGGAATCCACTTCTCTGTACCCCAGAGGCCCTATTCTAGGAACCAAAAGGGTCAGAAGAAGATGTGGTTCCGGAAGTCGCAGCAATCCCAGCCTGCTCCGGACAACCAGTCCTTCCGTGGCAGAGGAGGACAGGGAGGACGCCCTAGGGGCAAGGGGCTCCCAGGAACTTGGGTCCAGAGAACCCTTCTCTGAGCGGCCAGCGCAGCTCCTGAAGGGTTGCCCGGCTGCTCCACTCTGGAGGCAGTCGGGGGCGTTCGAGCACCTAGCGGCATGGGAGTCCATAACATCAGACCGCTGGGTCCTCCAGATCATATCCAGAGGATACCGTATCCCTTTTTCACATGCCAAAATTGAAGTCCCTCCCCGATGTTCCACCCGGTCAGTGGGCGGGCGCTGTGGCAGAAATTTGCCATCTGCTAAAGAAAGAGCCATCCAGCCCGTCCCCAGACCAGATCGGATCAGGGTTCTACTCCAGGTTCTTTTTAGTGCCAAAAAAGCCGGGGGATCTAAGACCAATTTTAGACCTTTCACTCTTGAACCTGGCAGTTCCCAAGGAGAAATTCAGAATGGTTACATTGCAGTCTATTCTCCCCCTTCTGGGAGAAAACCACTGGATGTGCTCCATAGACCTCAAGGATGCGTACTACCATATACTAATGGACAGGCGCTCCAGGAGGTTTCTCCGCTTCCGGCTGGGAGCCAGTCACTACCAATTCCGGGTCCTTCCCTTTGGTCTCACCACAGCCCCCAGGGTGTTCACCAAAGTATTAGCAGTGGTAGCGGCCCACCTGAGGCTTCAGGGGGTGCAGGTCTTTCCCTACCTGGACGACTGGCTTCTCACCGCCCCAACAAGGCATCTACTTCTCTTGGCGCGAGACTCCTTTCTCCATCTTGCTCCTCGTCTGGGCATCACAATAAAATCCAACCTAGCACCCACGCAGTTCATAGATTTTATAGGTGCCAGGTTAGACACGAGGAGATTGAGAGCCTTCCTCACTGCGGACAGAGTTCAAAACCTGCAGCTCCAGGTGCGGGCCATTCTCCACTCAAGCTCAGTTCCGGCGGAGTTGGTCCTGAGGGCCCTAGGGTCCATGGCGGCAGCGATAGCGCTTCTTCCTCTCGCCAGGTTCAATATGCGCATCCTTCAATGGACACTCCTAGTTCAGTGGTCGTATCTTGCTCTTCCTATGCATCATCCCATTGCGATCAGCAAGGCTTGCAAGCGGTCCCTCCTGTGGTGGCTACACTCTCCAGATCTCCACGGAGGCCGCCCCTTTTGTGCCTCTCCCCCTCTCGCCACAGTGACCACGGACGCCTCCCGCCTCGGGCGGGGGCATTTTGCAGGCCGGACGGTCCAAGGCACGTGGAACGATTCAGAGACCTCACTGCATATCAACATTCTAGAGATGAGAGCAGTGCTCTTAGCGTTGCTAGCACTTCAGGCCTTTCTTCCCTTGGGAACAATTGCGATTCAGTCAGACAACATGTCTGTTGTCTGGTATATCAACAAATAAGGAGGAACCAGGTCTTACCCTCTTTGTCGAGAAGCCATGAGAGTGTGGGAATGGGCAATCTCCACCAACCGCTTTTTCATAGCAACGCATATTCCGGGTCGGTCCAACATCCTGGCGGACAAACTCAGTCGCACCATTCTCACCCCTTACGAGTGGTCTCTCAATACTCAGGTAGCGGAACGCATCTTCGCACAGTGGGGAACTCCTTGTTGCGATCTTTTTGCGTCTTCCTCAAACACCAAGTGTGACAGTTTTTTCGCTCTAATACCTCCTCCCGGAGGTGCCCCAAGAGACGCTCTGGTGCATGCTTGGCCACCCGGTCTTCTTTATGCTTATTCCCCCTTGCCTCTGATGCTCCAAGTTCTTCAGAAAGCCTCTCGGTTGGGGTGTAGAATGATTCTCATTGCTCCATTTTGGCCTTGACAGATCTGGTTCCCTTTCCTAAGGTCTCACTCAGTGAATCCTCCTTGGATTCTAGATCCCATTCCGGATCTGATATCTCATCCATCTCGCTTATCTCCCCCAAACCTGGACAACCTGAAGCTGACCGCTTGGCTGCTCCAGTTCCACTCCTGATCAGGACTCCCGGTATTTCGTCCCCTGTTAAGGCCATCCTGGTGGCAGCTCATAAGCCATCCACTAGGAAAGTCTACCGCAGTAAGTGGAAACGGTTCTCCTTGTGGGCGGAGCGGCAAGGCCTAAACCCCTTCACAGTTCCTCTTCCTTTGGTGCTTGACTTCTTAACCACTCTTTTTAATGATGGTGCCAGCAGTTCCACGGTCAAAGTACAACTTGCGGCAATTTCTCATTATCATATTGGTCATGACTCCAGTCCACTGATGTCTGCCAAATTGTGTAAGATTTTCCTAAAAGGTATTTTCCTTCTCAGGCCCCCTGTAAAGCAAGCGGTTCCTCCTTGGGACCTTTCTTTAGTCCTCCAGGCCTTGACCGCCCCCCCCCCCTTCGAACCGGCGGCTACGGTAGATCTGAAATTCTTATCTTTCAAGACCGCCTTTTTAGTAGCCATTACCTCGGCCAAGAGAGTCTCAGAACTTCAAGCATTATCAGCCAAACCTCCTTACTTGGTCTTTCATCCGGACCGTGTTTACCTCAGGACCAACCCGTCCTTTCTTCCTAAGGTAGCTTCTGAAGCAAACATTAATCAATCCATTAACCTCCCTGTTTTCTTTCCTAAATATCAAAACAAGGGTGAATACAAGCTTCATTCCTTAGATGTTCACAGGCAACTTAGATTTTATCTAAACAGGACGGCTGGTCATAGGCAATCCGACCAGTTGTTCATTTCCTTTGCTAAATTTAATTTGGGCAAGCCAGTTTCTAAAGTCTCATTATCTCGCTGGATTTCACAATGTATCTTATTGGCTTATCAAGCTTCTGGAAGGCCCGCACCGGAGGGTGTACATGCCCATTCAACCCGGTCAGTCTCTACCTCGGCCGCCTTTAAGGCTAGGATTCCTCTAGATGATATTTGTGCAGCAGCCACTTGGGCTTCATCTCTTACCTTTATTTCCCACTACAAGTTGGATCTTACATCTAGGGGTAGAGCATCCTTTGGCTCCGCGGTGCTCCGGAATATCCTTCCATGATGGCCGCCCAAGATTCAGGTAGCTGGGGACTCTGTCCCACAGGTTGCAGACAAATGAATCTCCTACTTCAGATTTAGAAGTTATGTACTCACCATAACGTTCCATCTGAGTAGGTGTATTCATTTGTCTGCAACCATCCGGCCCTCCTATCCCCCTGGCCTTTTCAGTTTCCTGCATATGATGTGTTACCCTTTTCAGGGTGTTCATGCTGTTGGCAAACTCGATCTGAGGTCATGTAGGGAGAGCAGGGCATTATGGGTGAGGGGAGGAGCTGAGAGCTCGGATCCATAGCTGGTAAACCATGCCGGTTCGGATCCGATATCGGATCCATAACCCACAGGTTGCAGACAAATGAATACACCTACTCAGATGGAACGTTATGGTGAGTACATAACTTCTAATTTCTTGCCTTAGTTATACTGTAACTGATTATTTCTGTGTTATGTACTTGTTCTCTAATTGAGTTTTGGAGGTTGATGATATTCCCAAGAAAGGCCGCCATCAAGTATATTTTTGGGAGACAGATTCACGCTGAGGCTTATCACTTTGATTGTTATGCTTTATTGTGAGCATTGTGAAACCCTTAAGAAATGAGAACATTGTTCAGGAAGACTAGGGATTTAAATCCCTTTTGGAGAACATGAATTAGTTGCATGGGTCCAAGGGATACCTACTGTCCCCTAGCAGGTGAGAGCTGTTCACTAGTTAGTGATCCCATATAGACTCCAGAAGAAAATCAATGGAGTGCCTGATGTATTTCATTTAGCATCAGATGGTGAAAAAGTGCAGGAAGGTTTTGATTAGAGGTTTCACAGATGGTGTATCTGTGAGACTGGCTGTTGTGGACCAATTAGTCCTGGGTAGAATTGGGCACATCTCCCTGTGGTCAGTTGCTGACTTTTGTAGCCTCTTCCCCTGACTTATCCCCTGTGGAGGCAGATAGTGGAAGAGTTATTCCAGAATAAATTGAGGCAGTCCTCAGAATCTGATATTGTTATTGCTGTACCACAGCCAATCAGTGGTCTCCAGGTGATAGTGCAGGTATTCGAGCCACCGTTTGAAAGTTTAGACAAAGGCAGGTTCCTCCTGTTCCATAACAGAGTAGATATCCCAACAATTTTATTTTTTGATTGAGTTCATTGACCAGGTAGGTGTACTTGTCTGAAGATCTTTTTCAGTGACAACCCTAGTCATTGGGTTAAAACAGTTACAATAATTAGCATACAAAGCAGATGGCACTAATGTATGAAAACCAGTACAATGATAAAGCCAGCCCATTGATGGATGCGAATAGTGTAGGTTGGCTAAAATGCATCAGTAAAGACATCTTTAAAGACAAAGTGTGTCTAATTGTTAGCAAACTATATAATTAAGACCAACTATACTACTAATTGGTGTTATTGCAATGTTTACAGCATTTGTATGCTAAATGTAAGCTGCAGTGGTGCAGCTGTAGCGTTGTTGCCTCACAGCAAGAGGCTCTCCTGTTCGATTCTCGGCTGGAGTGCCTTCCGTGTGGAGTCTGCATGTCCTCCCTGCGGTCGAGTGGCGTTTGAAAGACATGCGTGAATGGGCATGCCTTCGTTGAAGGGCATCGGGCTGGCAACTCTGCTCCATAAAAATCTACTGCCAATCATTAGCAGACCAGAGTTACGCTGTGGTGACCCCTAACCGGGAAAAGACAAACAACAACAGCATTTGTATGCTAAACGGTTAATAGAAGCATGTGTGGCTTTGGTAAAACAATGCTATTCCACAGAACATTTCTACTCAGATTAATGGCATTTTGCTCTGATTTCCAGCAAGACAGTCTGATGTCTACCAGTTTTCAGCCTTCAAAACTGGACCTTCACTTCCAAAAGATCTTAGAGGAGTAACTGATAGCACTATAGAAGGCTTCCTTTCTCTTAGGCATAAACCCTATCCCTTCCCCTTAAGCAGTAGTAACCCAAAATGACAGGAAAAAAGTGTCTTCTCCAATAGAGTCTCTGCTTTAGAACTTGGGCAGTAGGATGTGGCTTACAAGGTCCACGTTCCATTAGGATGTGACTGTAATGAGGACTGCAACATTTCCTTAGGCTCCAAGGGCATTTCCTGCAGTGAGACTGCTAATTTAATAACCAAGTAATGTGAAGTTGTTCTATCTCACCGTTAATTCTTACTAATGGGTTTGGAACCGATCCCTCCGCTCCGAGTCGGCACCTACTACAAAAGCTCTAGGATTTCAAGTAGCTTGAGGCCAAGTCCCTATCCCATGATGCACCTTGAGTTTCCTTGGATCTAGTTTGCCACTGCAACTGATCAGAGGTTCTTTTTAGCTCGGGCCAGTAAAAACTTCAATACTTTTCTATTTCTAAAAATTATTGGAAATTTATTGTTAAAATAGTTAGATATTTAAGTTAGATAAGCTCTTAAAGCTTGATCTCCAGTGTTCCCTTCCCTTGTGTGTTTTTTTATAGTTATATATTTGGCCTCATTTTTTATTCATAGGCCTATTTAAATTTTCTGACTAGAAATTGTTTATTCAGTGACCCTTTTGTCACAGTTTTTCTCAGCATAGTATTGTCTGATTACTTAATGACTAGAAATTGTTTATTCAGTGACCCTTTTATCACATTTTTTCTTAGCATACTATTTTATAATTCTTAAAGTTAACTTGCTTATTAATATTATCTGCTTAGTTAATTTGTGTGTGTATGATTGTTGGCCTTAATTTGAGGGCTTGTGTGCATATGTTTAGCCTGTTTTTTATTAGAAGGCTTATTAATAGTTGTAGTTAGCCTTAGTTTAAAGGGCTTGTGTGTGCTTATAGTTAGCCTGTTTTTCATTAGAAAGCTAATTTAGATTTGCTGCTGTTGGGTGTGTCCATTTCTGTCATGGCTGATGACAAGGACAAACACCCTAAGTCACGGTTTAAAAATGCCCTAAATGTGGGCAGTTGTCTGTTACTGACTGCCATCTTGTGTCTACTACTTAGGTGCCTTGCACCTGCAAGAAACATGTTCCATGTGCCATTCCTTTTCCTCTCGGGTTCTCCAAGAGAAAAGGAGGAAGCTCATTGACAGGGGTTTGTTGAAACCTCCTTTCCAGGAGGCTCTGAGTGACCAGGATGGATCTAGTAAGTCCTCCAAGATTTCTGTGGATTTGAAAAAGTCTAAAAAGTTAAGAGTCTGTGACATCGGTTTCACAGGTCTCGGAGCCGACAGTCTTTTCTTTTTAGAACCGGTCCCCAGTTTTGGAACCGGTATCCATAATTTTGCTACTTCAGTCGGTACCATCGGTCCATTCATCTCCGTCTTCTGAAGTAAATGCCAAAAAGGAGCGGTGAAATGCCTGATCCATGAGGGACTCCACTTGTAACTGGCTTCTTTGCAGAGGTGGACTCCTCAGTTCTAACTTCTTGGAGCCTGTCTGTGAGCCAGTTGGCTGTCCACCGGGTGACGTACGGGTTTGTACCAAACCTGTTGAATTTGTCAACAGTGCTCAAGTGGGGTATTGTCACATGCCTTGGCTAGGTCATGGTAGGCAATGTGAACGATTTTCCCCTCAGCTATTCTTGTGACCTTCTCAAAGACGTCCACCAGGTTGAGTAGGCATGATTTGCCCTTGACAAAACCAAACTGGGTTTTGAGGTCCACATCATTATAACATTCATTGTTAACAAGTTCTGCTTTTAATTTTGAAGTGTTTTGAGTCTGTTCCATCAGTACTATATCTGTTCCTTTTTCCACGCTCATGATGTGGAAACTTAACTTTTTCTAGTTGACGCAGGGCTGTTAATTCAGAAGGTGTGATTAAACCACTTGTCGGTTTTAGTTTGATGCAGTAGGTTTTGTAAGTCCCTTTCACAAACTTTTTGAAAGATGTGAAGTGTGTTGTTCAGGGGGGGTTCTCTCCTCAGGAAATGTTTGGCTGTGATGAACTTGAAGTCTCAATTGTAACATCATCAAGAAGAATTTTCAAATTAAGCTTTCTTAGATAAAGGCTGAAGTCATGTAAAAGATAAAGTAATCTTACGCATTGTCCACCCTTGTTAAGTACATTAAGTTTAACAGTTGAAAAATCTCTACAAGTTAAGTTAGACTGCTGAATTATATTGATAAAAATCATCAGAGTTAACTGGGTCTAGTATCATTAGACCCTTCTCCTGGGTCTGCCTTTGGAACATCTGTTGCCTCATTTTGTTCCTGGTCTTCCTCGTCCCTTTGGGGTATGGCCTCTGTTCTGTATCCCTTTTCACTTAGGTGTTTGTCCTCTGTGTCCAGTGTCTGCTTGGATATGGGACAATAAACTGTCATTATGCACTTATGGATCCTCAGTATTAAGCAGATTTAAAGTTGGTTTGGAAGCATTTGCTAGAGGAAGCAGGTCTGTTAAAGTATTGTTGGATTGATCTGTTGGAATGGATGTTAGGGCTCTGTTGCGGGAAATTCCTGGTTAGGATTATTGAAGCTGGAGTGAAACCAAGGTCTTTGACATTGCCAATTGTTCAGTTGATCACTTTCAAAAACCTGCTACAGAACCAGGACACCTACTTACCAGTAACTCGCAAGGAAGGGAACAAACACTTCAGCGGAATAGACAGGATGCTTAAAAGACGGGAAAGGGAACAACAACTCAGACTGGAAGAATTTGTCTTCCCATCTGTGCAAAACCCTAGCCTAGAGAGAGCTTTTGGCATCCCCAAAGTGGACAAAAATCAAGCTACCCCCATTTCCGACTGATAGTGTCCAACAAGAAGACCAAAACCAAACCCATAGCGGAATACCTTGACCAAACATACAATCTGCTCGTGCAAGCCACAGCCTTCTATATCAAGGACTCATGGGACTTTCTAAATACACTGTACAATTCCAATCTTGATTTTTCTAAATGCATGCTTGTTACATTGGATATAGTAGCACTCTACTCAAACATCCTGCACAGGGAAGGGCTTGAAGCAGTTAAACTTTTTTTGAACAAATATACAAAATGTAAACCTGAAAAAACAAACTTTAATTGCCTTGACCACTGAAAAATAGCGTTGTCCCCTCACAATAAGACGCTGTCTGGTTCGATTCTCAGCTAGAGCGTCTTCTGCATGGAGACGTGCGTGAATGGGCATACCTTCGTTGAAGGTTGTGCATCAGGGCTGGCAACTCGGCACATAAAAATCAACTGCCAATCATTAGCAGACCGGAGTTCCGCTGTGGCGACCCCTAACCGGGAAAAGCTGAAAGACACAACAACTTTGATGGAGAAATTTATTTACAGCTTAAGGCAGTTGCCATGGAGTCCAAAATGGCCCCAGCTTTCGCCAACTTGGTGCTTAGCACATGGGAACTAGAGTCCCTGACACCTAGGAGGCTTTAACAAGGTTCACCTCTACCGTCGTTATATTGATGACATTTTTTTTGTGTGAGAAGGTACCAAAATGGAACTCTCTTCCTTCCTTCACACACTTCAAAACAGTATCCCGTACCTAGACTTTACAGTCTCAGGCTACGGTAACCATGTCTTGTTTCTTGACACCGAAATTTCAATTGATCCACATTCCGGATCATTCAGCTGTGTTCTGCAAAAACACATACCGCAACAACTTTCTGGACTGCAGGAGCCAGCACCCCTTCTTTATGAAGAAGAATGTGCTTAAGGGACAGTTCATCCGTTTGTCCAGATTAATCTCAGATGATGACACCTTCCATACGGAAAGCCAGTTCCTTTGCAATCTGTTTCTGAACAGAAACTACCCGCCTGCCCTTATCTCACAATTATCCATGGAAGTCGCCCAGTACCACGAGGAGAGATACAGACCTATCCTCACTCACGGTTTTACCCCCAAGCAACCGAACGACATGGTGACGGGCACTGACAGAAGCTGCAGTTTTCCAGCCCCCATTAGTAGGGATTTGCTCCCTATAAAAAACATCATTATCAAGAACTGGAATATAATTAGGGCCGATAAAGTTACCTTTCGAGCCCTAGGCAGCACCCCGACCTTTGCCCACAAGAGGACCAGGACTCTAAGGCAATTTTTTGATAAAACAGAAGCACCCATCTTTAGTAATCCCCCCAGTGCCGACACACAGACACCCACCGGCTGCCAAACAGGCATGCTTCA